>NW_020220048.1:0-1295 GCF_003070985.1 Temnothorax curvispinosus | reverse complement strand
ATAAAACGATTAAACAATTAATGTTAAGGTAGTAATGATTAATTTTTTCATCGTACATTACGTCTTTATTCAGAAAAGTGTCAATTACCTAACTTTACGTTATATAAAGGTTTAAAGCTGAATTTTACTTATCAGCTACCTGTCGTTTTGCCTCGTCCTTTCCGTTTACACACGCGAACGTTTATTCACAAGTTCGTGCAGCGTAAAATCTCTGACAAAGAGGCCGCGAGGGAGCGGCAAAAAGTCGGCGGTATACATCTTGAAATATACTCATATTTCAGAGACGCCCCGTGAACGCTTCCTATCCGTCGTACAACGGGGAGTTTTGTGTACATCGAGAAATAACCGGTGCCGTAATAGAATGGGGAAACTCGTCGGAGGGAAGACGAACGAGAGAAAACGGATTGAAAAAGGCGTGGAGAAAATGATAAAATATATATCTACGAGAGAATCTAAATCTCGACATACGATATATAATACTTGAAAATATGCGAGAGCCAATATTGAGCGTTTATATGGAGAAGTTTATTTATATTATCGCTATCGCATACGATATCTCATGTAACATGGCGATATGTGTTGATATATTTTGAATAAGACCATGTTATCATTTTTAGGTCAAGCGCTGACGTTCGTTTCCATACAGAAACTTAGATTTATACAAAATTATATAGGGTTGATTTGGTACGAAAAAAAATATGAGACAGAATACAAGGCAAACTCTTGTCTCTTTCTGGTAAGAGTTTATGTAATTCGGTGATCTTAATCCGATGATTGTTAAGTTTAAAAGCGTCTGTAACATGGACGTTGACGACGCGACGAGAAGAAAGTTACGGAGAAGGAGAAAAGGTATACGAACGTACCGCGACGAAGAAGAGAGCTTGCGATAAAATAGGGCAAAGTAGAGGTAAGGTCACGGAAGATCTTCGCGTTTTTATTACACTTTGTTGTCGTTAATTTAACTTCGCGAAAGTTTCACATTACTCCGCTGTAATGAAATATCGTTATTGGGATTGGAAGTGCTCTTTGTGTTTTCATTCTATTAGCTCACGCTAAACGTTTGCTACGAAAGATATCGTAATTATCCAAAAGGACATTTTATCTTCAACTGAATGGAACCTTCTGTAAGCGTATTGTTGACAGAAAAACAGTAAATTTGAATAAAGCATAGGGTTAATTTTGTCTTAAAAATTAGATTTAAAAAAAATCAAAATTTCTTTAAAACCAACTTGTCGCAAAGATGCTAATTTTAAATTAGCTTCGAAGATAATTTGGAAATAAAGTTAATATAAAAT
>NW_020220047.1:0-2297 GCF_003070985.1 Temnothorax curvispinosus | reverse complement strand
TGCATTTAATTTAACCTAGTTTAGGCAGCAGTCGGCAGTTTTTTTTTTACAATTTTTTTGTTTAATTTTTTTGTTTTTGTTTTTAATTTTTTTTATTAAATTTATTAATTATAAGTTTTTGTTTTAAAATTTTTTTTATTATAAGTTTTTGTTTTTAAATTTTTTTATAAGTTTTTGTTTTATTTACTTTTTTTGCAAGTTAATGGAATATTTATCTAAAGCTCTATATTTCGATTACAATAAACAAGCAATAATATTATAATAATATAAATATATAAATTAAATTATAAATAAACGAGAGATACTGTACTCATAATACGAGACATAATGTGTGCTTTTTATTTAGCGACTCAAGTCGACACAAGCGTCATTCTGTCTCTTTTTTCAACATCTAGTGAGCAACAAAGATAGAATGACGCTTGTGTCGTTAACTGGAAAGCATCTATTGTACAATAATGTTACAGATAGCAATTTTCAAGGAAATAATAATATAATGCAAATATTTACCTGTTTTACATTGTTAATAGAAACATCCATTTTCTTATAATGTTTATTATTAACACTCTAATTTTTGACACTTTTATAAAATATACGACGAAAATGTGTAGTAGAAAACGCACTGTCGTTTCAATATGTACACAATGTTATGTTCACAATAACATAACAACATAACCTAACTTTATTGACCGCCATTTCAAAATGACATATGGCCCCAGCAGACTAGTGCGATAGTGTCGCGCGATATCCAATGAGCGTGCAGCAATAAACAGAAAAGCTGTACGCTCTGCCGAAGCTCAATAGATGTAACTGGAAGTCACTAAAATTCCCCATGCGGATGCATATCATTGGTTAATCAATTTCCTTTGTAACTCAGTCGATAGCCAATAAGAGGACATAATATATCGTTTTTTCGCTTTTTGTTTAACACAACGATTAATGATTATTATACGCTATAAACCTTGCTTGATTAATAAGAAACTTATATACGGAAGCACATATCGAAGTATGTTGTAGTTATCGAGAACTAAGGTAACAAAGGTTCGGCCCCAGTGAAACGCATACTCCCTCGTCTTCGCCAACCGAAGGTTGGCAGCAGTCGGGAGAAAAAGAATACTTTGTATAATTATCTTTTATGTTATTTCTCATTAGATCATGGTACGAGGAGGAATAAACACATTTTTCCAGCGAGTAGATGGGAACCTTCTGATCCAACGAAAAGTTACGACAAGTATACAGTGTCGGATAAAAATAGGAAGAAAGATAAAATCTGATAAACTTAGATTCAACGAATTGTCCAATTTCGTTTAAAGGATTCAGATTCAAAAGACTCTAATTTAGTAGAGCTACATAATCGAGTAAATGAATTAAATATTATGACATAACTAAATGAATTAAAATCACAGTCCTTAAAAATACAATGTACGTAGTTATATATATAGCCTATATATATATATATATATATATATATATATATATATACATATATATTGATGTTTTACCTAGTTATTGCACCAATAATGTTTAAATAAATTGTAGCTTTAGTTTTTAACGCAGGAAAAAAAATTTAACGTTTAAGCGCTAACCAATGTTGATGCATTTTTCTGAAGAAATATTTACATATTGATTTTGTTGCATATTTGAAATCTAAAATCCGAGCATGCTAGAAGCACTTTCATTATCTTCAATGTGTCAGATATTAAAAAAAAACACTAAATTTATCTTTAAAAATAGGCAAAATTCAAGCAGCTGTAACTTTGTTAAAAATGAACAAAATTTAAATGTAAAAAAAAGGATTTTAAAGCTTGAAATCTCTACTTTTGAAAGTTTTTATCGTGAATTGAATAAGAAATGAGCATTTTGACTTTGATTGCTCATGACTTCCTTAAAAATCATCGTATTGCAATTCAAAAAACAGATTCTTAAAGCTGAAACTTTGCTTTATTGAACGGTATAATGGCCAATTTTTTTTAAACCATGACAGCCGGTCATGAAGTAAGCACAACAAGAGAACCAATCCGCATTGCGGAAAAGCGACAACAATATTTCGATAGATTTGAATATGGATGACATGCCCTTTTTAGAAGAGAGAATGCGTAACACTACAAAATGCATGATATCAGTACAAAATTACCTTTTTCAAAGAAGATAAAAAAAGGGCGCCAAGTACACGCGTGGTTGTTACCTCGAAAAAAAAACCAAGTGGTAATATCATTAATTTTATATTGAAAAATAAATAAAATCTATTCTAACCTAGGTGGTAGTAGCTTCAATTTTTCTTAACAAAATTATTAAATTAC
>NW_020220046.1:112016-125324 GCF_003070985.1 Temnothorax curvispinosus | reverse complement strand
AAACCCCCTAAGTACGGCCAGCCAGGTGTTCGGATTATCGAAGGAGAATCGTCCACGCAGGTTATAACGAAAAATCGTGATTTATAAAATTACTTGGCCAAAAGTGTCGTCAGCTCTCCGCCTATACCGCCGATCTACTTCGGCGCGGCGCTCGCCATCGCCGTTGCCGATACCCCCGCCGCCACCTGACGGCGCCGAGGGGTATATAAACGCCGGTCTTTTACAAAAAAGATCAGATTCCGCCGTGAGTCAGCAACCAATCCGACCGATTCTCCGCTGCTCACGGATCCCGAAATCCTGAACTCGAATACAACCAGGAAGTAGAGAGTCTCTCTTTGGCTCCGTCAAGTAAAGCATCTTGACGGTTGATTCGATCCCGTCTGATAAAACCTTGATAAGCATACGATACCGGCGTAAACCAGGGTAATAGAGCTACTCTCTACTCGCCACAAGGGTCTTGGCCACCCGGTACCGCATCCAGCCTGACGCATCGCTGCGCCATGGTATAAAGAGCTCTTCTTTATATTCGCTAAGGGTCTTAGCCCTATGATGCCGTCTTCACGCACGGTTCTCACCGCGTACGATCACCGCCGCGTCCGAATCTGCGCTCCTGCGCCGACCGTCACCGAATCCGCACGCCGTATTACACGAGCCCGCGCGCCCGCCAATCCACGTTCGCAAATCCGTGCACCGCGTTCCGCACCGCCAATCACTGGCCGTAATCCCGCTTCGCTGTATATATCTCCGCTGCAATATTCGCGCTTTCGATCTCCGCGATCTCACTGTCCGACACTCGCGTATTTCATTGTATATATAGTTTCGCTACGATATTCGCGCTTTCAATCTCCGCGATCTCACTGTCTGATATCCGCGTATTTTATTGTATATCTTCGCTACGATATTCGCGCTTTCGATGATCTCCGCGATCTCACTGTCCGACATCCGCGTATTTCACTGTATGTACATATTCCCGCTGCGATATTCGCACCTGCGATCTCCGCGATCTAATTCATGTATTCTTAATCATTAAAATAAACTTTAAGCAGTCTTTGTACTCTTATTGCCAGTTAGTCGAGCAATAAACTAACATTGATATTTTAATCACTGGCAGATAAAGTTATTTTTCTTTATTAAAATAAATCTTGTTAACTGTTTGTTTTAACCGAGTCTTATGTCTTCCTGACCAGCCGCGAGCTAGATCCGCGCTTCGGAAGTTAGGTTGTTTTAAATGATATTGAACCATTGACTTTTCTCGGAATTAAACCATACGATTGGAGCAGTCGTACATAGGCGCTTGATCAACGAATTGCAACATTTACAATTTTTACGCGAGTTCAGTGATTTTATCAGCTGTTCTTAACAATGATATCGTGTCATTGACTTATCCCGGAATTAAACCGTAGGAGCAACCGTACATAGGTGCTTGACCTTCGAATCGCGAGATTTGCAATTTTGTGAATGTTTAAATAGTTTAAGAGGATTTTAGCGCGCAGTCAAGAGTTTTGAAAGATTCATGCACATCGTCACTTTGTGAAAATCTGGACGTTGGAATGGATAAACGTTAGGGGAAACCGGGGCGGAGTCGTCACTACAGTTATCTCAAAACCTGTATGTTGTGTGAACTCGCCATTAATATAGTAAACGCTACTTATGGTGCCCATTTTTTTTGTTTCTTGTGGAAAGAGAAGAAATACCTCGCGCATTCAACCGGGGGCCGGCCACCCGGGATATGTGGGACTTGCACCCACTAAAACCCCTTTCTTCTAAACACAGACGCTGGACCATAGTCACGTTACGCGGAACTACTAACGAGGTATTACATCACATAACGAGACAGTCCTCATGCCGAAGCGCCAGAAACACGTAACCAATTACACAAAAAACCACACGGTGGATCAATCATAGGAATGCTTCGATCCCCGAGGGAAGATATCCCTAGTCGAGTCGTGAAACGCGTTTGCGCCGCCACTTCACCACCTCGGAGATTCCTCATGATCATGGCTGCGACGCCGATCTACAGCCACATCACTGAGGGATCACTTCATTGGCTGCGGGATAGTTCGCTCGAGGAAGTCCACACCTCATAGATAACACGTACACAAACTATCACAGGACGTGTACGAACTAAACGAACAGGAAACCCCCTCTATCCGGAGAGGGGCTCCACATATACTATACACGAGCACGAATCCATGCGCTCGTCGATACAAAGGGGATACATAAACCCATCACCAAAACAAGAAGGACTCGAATCCTCGAGTCTGCATCCCGGGCCGAGGCGAATGGCACTCGGCGAGAGAGAAGAGCCGCGCCTTTCCCCTAGACCCCACGCGAACGCGGGGCCCAGGGGAAGGGCACGGAAGACATCAAAGAAGGGGAAATCCCCGCCGCAGGACGCGGAAATCCCCCAGGGGACGACCAACCGCGGTCCGCCGCTACAAAAAGACTCAAGCCCCATCGCGCAAGCGACGGGACCAGGACCAGACCCCCAAACAGTAGCGAGCGGCAAGCCCCGACTGGCCAACCCCAAGAGGACCCCACGACCAACGACGGAAACCCCCAAACGAACTATAAAAAAAAAGAAAAAAAACGAAAACTTATGGTGCCCATGTTACCAACGAAGTTTAATGAAATTATGTGCCATGTTGTAATTTTTATTAAAGCAAACATGTTATTGGAGGTCAAAAATGAAATTTTTTGCGCGTCAAAAATTTTTGATATTTTAAATATTATTTTTTTTCCAAATCTCGAGAATTATTCTGAAGAGTAATGCATGCTAAACACGAATTCAGTGGTTTTTTTATTTTTGTTGATTTCTAATATTTTATGAGCGATCAAACTCAAATTCTGCGTCCGGAGCGAAGTTGTCACCAAGCGACCGGGGCGGACTCGTCACTGTGACAACTTTATCCCTGTGGTTTTACTCCATTTTTTGTTGCAAATGCGTCATTGTATTTCTCAATTGCAAAAAAATGTATGACGACGACGAGTCCCTTCGGTCTCGCCCGCCGAGAAAGAGCGCGCCGTCAATTTCACTAAATCACAAAATCTATATAGCACTGTAAATAGTATATTTAATTAGAATGGCATAAAGGTTATTAATAATAATGAATGGTAGCTCGACCAGGTATTTCCCTAAAGCTCAGTATAGGCGCCGGGTGCGATTACTCGCACCACGTTACACGAAATCTAAGCCAGCTAATTATCTCGGGTATGGATTCAATATTTTGATCGCTGTTAGATCTCAGAGAGGAAGAGAGGGAGCGCTGCACAATTAGCACACAAATCAGATAAACAAAGTAATAATATTTAACCAAAGTAGAAACATGAAATAATCGGGATAGAAAGCATCAGAATAAATAATAGAGTGTTTGAAACGTACAAGTCCGCGCACGAACCTGAGCTCAAGAATTATAGAAAAGGGAACGATACTTTTCTCGTTGTTATGTCGGTAAAGAGATTGTGTATTTTCGTGGCAGTCATGTTATAATCAGCAAATTTATCGTAATAAATGTTTTACCAAGAACATATAGCATAAACACAAAATCAGATAATGTTGAATTATTCTTGCATAATCCTTTCTCATTTGTCACGACAAAAAGTTAATCTCTCATCAAGATTAAGTTTGAGAAAACAAAAGTCGGTTACTTTTGCATCTCATTCAGAGAAAACAATCAAATGATGTCAATCTTTGTTTCTGTTTCTAGAAAGGATCATGCAGGTCAAACATATAATTCAAAACGCATGTTACATAACTATAGCAATATTATACAAAGCATACATAAACTGAAGTACGGTGTCAATTGAGAATTCGTCGATCATAATTCATATATATATATATATATATCTCACTTAATGAATAAGCAAATGAACATATGCAAAGTAAAGCATTCGAGAGAAGGTTTAGGCTTATATAAATATTATGTGAGATTCTAAAGTCAATATATTGTTCTTTCTTGTTATCAATTGACACAGTAACTTACGTAGTAATTCAGATTATAAGTATTTCGAGTAAGAATATATATACAATACGATAATTGAAGAGCGAACTAAATTAAATGATGATTAACTTTTCATTAATAATATAGTGCGTCGTACACTTTAATCATTGGCTAATAGCCACGGGGAGAATCGCAATATTCTTTAAGATAATAGCAATTATGCGTGAAGATTCGACTCACGCGTGCATCGAGAACGTAAGTTAAACAATTACATATTGAAAATCAATGACTTTATCCGCGGGTTGCAACCATGTAAACTTGACTTTAATTTGACTGAGCTCAGATCAATAATTAATCCCGGAATATTTGGCAGTAATAAATCCGTTCTGCGAGGATGTAATCCGTCGCCATGTGCTTTCTCGAACTGTGTAATCAGAAGATCGTTGTTTATGATAGAACGTTGCGTTCATCATAATCCGCTTGAGCATTGCCGATCAATCTCATAAGTGATCTCTGATCTTCACGAGTTCGATATGTTACCTGAAAGCATCCGCCGTCGTTATCTTTGGATAGGATGGTCATTGACCAAAACCGTGAGGGCCTGTGCAAAGAGCAAAATGGCCGCTTCTGTCCGTTTTCCGAGGCCTCGTCGCAATATCTAAGTTCGTCCTTCCTTCAGTCGTATATATCGAGCGAGATGTCTACCATCGCCTCTGAGCCGGGTTGCAATGTCTCCCTTTGATGTTACGGAGACGTCCGTGTGCCAATCGTACTCTGTCTCAGACTCAATAGTCTGGCGGATTATAATCGCGTAGCAATTGAATAACTATACGACGACGTGTGAAGGAACGCGACTCTACGCCTCGCTAGCCGGAAGACGAATACCTTCCCGGCGGGCTTCACGTTCATCCCGAAAACATTCACGCTTGCGCAGTATTGTCGGTCCGTGCCTTTTTCCGGCGCTGGGGCGCAACGTCGCCGTCGCAGCGCGCGCGAAATACTTAACTCTAAAGATAACTAGGGAACTGTAACCGATGCCATCTATGAGCATTCTATCGAATCGCCACTTATAAATCCACTATGCTCACAGATGTCTACACCTACACAATCTCTTCACGCTTTTTATTGCCCGTTTCTAACATAGAGTTAACCGAATAAATAATATAGGTGTTTGAATTGGTTCCGGCAGCAACGCGTCCCGCTACGAACTTCGCGGGAGCGGCAAAACGTCTGATTACGACTAATTAATGCGAATGATAGGAATGCGAATGATACAACGACCAATTAACACGAATAATAATGATATGCGAATGATACAACGACGAATCAACGCGAATGATAATAATGCAAAAGATCCATTAACGCGAAAAATAATAATGCGAAAAATACATTAACACGAATGCTAATAATGCGAAAGATGCATTAACACAAATGCTAATAATGCGAATGGTAGTTTGTTTTTACGCGAACCTACCTCGCTTACAACAACCCCGCGAAGGGCATTCGCAATCACGCCCGATACCTCGCGAGGTCCGCAATACTCAACGCAAAGATACCCTGCACGCCACGACGCGATCACGTGGAACCCATTCTACGGCTCCGCGATGATACGGTGTCCGACCCGCGCGAAGGACACCTCGCCAAGAACGACCCGGTTACGCAAAGCGGATTTTGCCGTTTCGCAATAATCTCGAATCCAACACAAATTTCACTACATTTAATTACATCGATTACGCGATCCCACACAACGGAAGTGTAACCGCACACGATCTCCGTGCACTGCATCCATACGCACAGATCTCGACTTCGATCCCAGGAACGGGATGCACGCGTGACTCTAATTACTCATTATTCTAAGCGCGCGTTGACTCTAATTACGTGTTATTCCAAACGCGCGTTGACTCTAATTATGCGTTCTTCTAAACACGCGTTGACTGTCGACGGCCGCGCGCGCGAGTTCCCGAGACGGGCAATTGCGTTTCACTTACTCGGCCGGGCCCTCTCGTAGTATTTCTCTCGGTATTACTTAGCGGATTTCACAACACTCGCGGCACAGCGCGACTCCCGAGAGGGCCTCGGTATCGAGACGATCTTACGTGTACGGCGCGGTGCTTGAACAGTGGCCTTACAAATTGTGCACGCTCGTCGGCAGCCAGTCGTCTCGGTCGTAGGAGTTCGGGTGACACCTCTCCGCTCGCAAGCTCGCGCGACAGTGCCGCTCTTCTGGCCCGGCGGGACCACGCTGGGCCCGCGCGCCTGCGCGCCGGGGTTGCAAGCCTTGTCTTCTGCTGCGCCCTATGCGAGCGCTGCGCCCGACCTGGGCGCCCCTCGCGTCTGCCTTCACCCGCCGACGGTGGTTTTAAATCTGCCCAGAGTCCGGCTGACCAGACCGCGACTCAAGGACCGGTTGCTCGACGGCCAGGCTGGCCGGGGCGTGGCTCGTTGACCGGTGGCATCATCCCGGGGGTGGTTCTATTCCTCGACGGGAACCTTCGTCGGGGCGTCTTTCTTTCCGGATCCTCCGTGCTGGTCTTGTTCTGCGGCGTTACGAGCTGTGGGCCCCAGCGTGACCCGCCCGCCGGCCGTCCTTCCGCCGCAAGCCTCTACCCGTAGTTCCCGCGGTGCGACTCCAATCGTTACAATACTCCATGGCCGCCTGCTCACGCAATCTGTAAGTCTCGCGGAACTAATAAATATAATTAGACCTACTCTTAAACGCCCACGTCTCGCATCTCTCGGGTGGAGGCACTACCCTTGACGCCTCTTTCGGCCGAGCTATCATCCGGACAGGGGACGTGACTTTGTCACGTCACAAATGGTACGCACGTACCATCACAAAACGACTCCCATCAAGAAGGAGTAACTCAGGAAGGCAATTCTTGCAATAAAAAAAGATAAATATAAGACAAAAGTAGCCGAAAAACAATTTGGAATCCCGAGAACTACGTTGAACGACTGGCTGAAGAAGAATAATGATGAAATAGCACACTTGGATGACGTGGCCGTACGATATCATGGAAGCTTAAAAAATCAAAGGGCGAAAATCAAAGTCAAGGAAGCAACAGTGGTCGAATTCCGAAGAGGATTTGGATAATATGTGCTGCGTGTGCTCAGAGATGACAAAGAACAGAGCTGACAAGGAACAGTGCATTTTGTGCGAGCATAGGGCACACAAGATCGTGCGCTTTTCTTGTAATTATTTTCCGCCATCGTGTTTTTAATTAATAAATGTTTCCATTTTCTATATTAAAAAATAATTAATAAAGTGTATCCTATTATTTTTCATGATCGGAATTATGTATTTTTATTTAAAATCCAGTCCGAGGATAGAGTGACGACTCCGCCTCGGCAATTTTGACATTTCAATTTTTGCACCTTTGTCGTTTTTACTTTAAACCGGTTGAACAAAGCGACGTAGACCAATAAATACCCTTATAAATTTTGTAGCCAAATGTTTACTCTTTACAACAGTACACCATTTTACTAAAATTATTCGTTTTGTTGTTAAAAATCAGCACCAAGAAAATAGTGACGACTTCGCCCTGGTCTCCCCTACTGTTCATCGCTTGTGCATATTTTTCGCGCCAGAGAACTCGGGTTTCGAAACGTGCTTAAGCGGGGAGCACACACTTCTGCACAACGCATAATGCGTAAGCATAAGAAAATTGATTGGTCCATACACATGTGCATAAGGAAATAGACCAATCAATTTTCTTATGCTTACGCATTATGCGCTGTGCAGAAGTATGTGCTCCTCGCTTTACTCGCACTTACAAGCGGTCTCCTAAACATCGTGTATTGCAGACTTATTCGGCTCTTGATCTACATGAAATACATGGTCGTTTATGGAAGGATTGGTCTATTATCTACGACTTTGACACATTTTATGGCAACATTTGCGCTGGTTCTTTGTGGCTGATAATCGTACCTGATAATGAATGTAAATATCATTGGTCTTCCCGACGCTTACCTGAACCCCTCCCACAACCAAAATTTTCGTAAGTACGAGGACTTAAATAAGAGTCAAAACGTTAGTAAATCAATTGCTCCATAAACAGCTCCCAGACATGTCGAACACTGACGGTATGAATTATTACGTTCCGATTGTCGCAAGAAACAGCGTAATGAGTAAGTACCACCAATTTTTTGTATATATAATAATTTTACATATTTTCACATACTTTTACATATTTATTCGTATTCTTCTACAGTTTCGATAAGCCTCGTTGTACGCCACATATCTTGGGAAGAAGATTTAACTTAACAGCTACAGCTTATAAATATTTGAACATTGGAATCAGCGTGGGATCTGTGTCTTTTGTGGAGTTACTTCTCGGTGATAACCGGGGAAATCAGATAATGTTACCACACGCAATGTGGACGGCATTCATCGAGAGACGTGCAGATATCGAACAACTTTTACATTCAATTGTCGGTTCATTACTATCGATTCGAGAATTGGTTCTTCAACTCGTCAAAATACATGACGAAGATATTGTAAAACTGACTTTACACAGTACTTTGTACATGAAACCGTCAACCGTACTCTTCTTATTTGAGCTCGAACACTATGTCGAGAATGCATATTTTTGGCTGTGTCAAAATACGCATGAGGTAAATGTGAAATTTAATCGATTTGTGAATATTTTACAAAGTGATTGCATATTGCCGATAAATGCAATGCCGCAAATACCTTGCGCGATGTTTACGATTAAATATCAATTATAGATTGCGAATTATTAGCTTATGCCATAAGTAATATTGTATACGATGCAACACATGGCAAATAAATGTACATTATGGTAAAAATTTTCAGTTATTTTCCCCTCTGTACACTATTCCTCCATTCCACGTCATATTAGAATATTGTAATAAAATTAATAAAAATTAAATATCGCGACATTGGTAAAAAAACCCGAGAGATACGCGATCAAGAGCGAGAGTGAACATGAATACGTAAGATGGTGAGTGAGAACGCGAATAAAGATGCGAATGATGGAGAAGGCGAACGCGAAAAGGACACCCAAGAGTGCATTATGGAGTAAGTCAGTGTGGGAGAGGACGCGAACGGGTGAGTGACACGGGTAAGGAGGTGAATAAGAAAAGATGGAAAGCCTGAGAGAATGTGAACACCGGTGAAGGAAAGAGAGGGGGAGAGAGAGGGGGAAAGGGGGAGTGGAGGGAGAGAAGGAGGGAGGGAAGGAGGGAGAGAGGGAGGAAGGGAAGGAGAGAGAGGAGGAGGAAGGGAGAGAGAGAAAGAAAAAAAGAGAGAGACGATGTGCAAGCGTGCCGTGTGACGTCACGCGGCCCGCGGTGAACTCTCCCTCACCGCGGACCGACGCGGCCGTTGCACGCGGGTCCCTCTCTCGGTGCCCAAACGCGTATCCCCCTCTCCGCGGCTCCTACCGCTGACCGCCAACGCGGTTCCTCTTTCCCGTGAACCCCTTGCCCTAGAACACGGATCCTTCCTCATCCCGCGGAACCCTTGTCCTAGGACGCGGGTTCCCCCTCTCTTTGCGGACTTCTCGCCCACCGGGCATGGAGTACCCCGCGCCGCGGAACCCCCCTTTCCGCTCTCCCCTCGAAGCCCTTGTGTTAGAACCCGCCTACCTATCCTACTAAGGTATTTGTAACGTGTTTCGTATATTTATAATTATTATAAATTAACGTTTAATTATTTATAAAAATAAAAATATTTAATAACAATTTAGCGGAAGGTATGATTTTAGCATATTTCTTCTATAGAGACGCTCTTGAAGCACGGCATGACATGCGGCTAGGCCGTCGAGCCTCGAGCGGCGAATATTGACATAACCTACTGCATGCATGCATATGTTGTGGTCAAAGTCTGAAATGCGCACGGCATTTCTAGGATTGGCTGGTCAATTCTGTGAAGTGACTGGTCAATCCTGTGAAATGTCCAAGCGTCTTGATTAAAACAGTTTCTAGAAATAGGCTGGCAGATAAATTAGTTTTTTTATGCGAAGGAACTCTGCCCCTTCTCCACCTATTTGTGTATTGTCCATACACACTATATACACACATTAGCAATTAAATTACTACAAAACTTTGACCAAGACGTTTGGCCATTTGGCAGAATTGCTTAGTCAATTCTAGGATTGCCTGCGTTTCGGGCTTTGACCATACACAAACACTTTTCCACCTACACAACAATTGGTTTAGGTTAGGTTGGTTTTTTCGGGGGCCTCTCTGTAGGGGAGGGCGGAACCTACTGCATCCACGCACGCAGTTTTTCACTTACGCAACAATTGGTTTGGGTTAGGTTAGTTTGTTTGGAGAGAGAGCTTTCCCCCCGTAGAAAAGCGGATCCTACTGTATTCACGCATACACTTTTCCACCCACACAACAATTGGTTATCTTCCTTCTAATGTTATTTTCAATCCATGCAGTGGAATATAATGTGAGACACACATTAGTGAGTTTTATGATTGTCAGGTTAAAATCTAGAAAACTATAGAAAAACCCGAAGATAGGACATCGATAAATAATCTCTAGATATTGTGACAAAATTATCCGAAAAACTCCATCTTTTCGGAAGGGTGGTACATTCGGAAGAACAACCATTTTCTGTTTTATTACGACAATGTAGCTGTTATATTATTGTATTTGCTGGGTTGTAACGTACCTATAATGGTAAAAGTACGTTTAAATAGATTTTTTCATATTCTCAAATCTTAAAATTTGTAACTTTGTAGTATTTTGAACTTTATAATCGTATTCTGCGGGAAAAAATAGGTAATGGTCTCGTATTTTTTCTTAAAAAGTTATTTTATGTGTGTTGGAATATGTCATTAAAATTAATTCTTATAAATAGACAAAATAATTAAAGTAATGTGTTGCAGTGTGTGCCTATTGATATGCCTGATTAGCGCTCAGATTTTGGGTTTCTGGCGCGATTTAAGAGATGGATGGGAGCATAGCATTCGACTCAAGTCACAGAACGCGATAATTGTCACCGCTAGCGATGTAGTGGGTGTACTGAGTCTCACAACCGTCTCCATTATTGGTTCAATTCTATGTTGGAAATATGTGCAAACTATCATCGATAAATTGGTTGATGTAAGTTTCATGTAATTAATAATTATTGCGATCGATATTAATATTTATCATACTCGGTTTATCTGCATCAAAGTGTGACGAGAAGCTGGGAATTGTTTCATCGAAGAAGATACGCCGATATACAATCCTTTTGACGTTATGCAGTCTCCTCTATTCCATTGTCCTGTCGTGCCTCGATATCTACACATGGAATTATGAGGTGAAGCTGAACAAGAAGCTGAACGACAAAGGTCCAATCAATTACGTCCCCCTATATTTCATGTACATAGTTATTATCATGATGGAAGTTCAGTACGCTGTTGCTACGTACAACGTATGCCAAAGATTCTGCAAGCTCAACAAGAATGTTGAGAATATCCTTAAGAGTGGCAGGATCACCGATCAGTTCAGAAAGGACCTTGGATTAGGTGCGCATTACTCATTGTTATAATTAGATTTTTCAAAAAAGGTAAAAATAAGCGCAAGTGTACGTGTTTTGTATTAATAGTATTCTATTTGTATTATCTACTACAAAATGATATTAAGAGGTTTGCGCCGAGTGAATATGATAAATTAATATAACATTTTTTTAATCATGTTTCTTTATTATACTTAAAGCTAAATAATAGAAACGGCCAAATTACGAGCTATTAATAGGTGTATATTTATTAAAACCAATTTAACAACGAATGTGTTCGCAATATAAAAACAACGTTGACGTTTCGAGCCTTACTTGGCCTTCTTCAGAACAAACCGCATAATTCCAATTTAATCGTTTCTTAAATTTCAACGCATCAAATCACACTAAAAAGGACTGAGAATTCGCAACCGTCGCAACATGTAAAAAGTCAAACACCTCAGGTATTCGTCAAATGTACATTGTCGGTTGTCTCCTCCGCCGCAAGAACAAGGCGAACGTCCGTGATGTCCCTGCATTCGCGAATCTTTATGTCACCCGACCGTCTTAATGGCAACTGAACACAGTATAAAATTACGATAAGAGACGCGAATTAATTAAGTAAAGATTTGTTAAGCGGGACACTCACATAAGAAGTCAGTGCAGCGAAAGATACGGAAACTTCCTTCATCGTCTCAACAGTAGGTATGTACGTGTGATCATCGCGAGACATTACATGCGACTGTGGCAATGCTCGCTTCGAAAGGGCACGGATTGCTGTTAAAATTTCATATGTGATAATACGTTCAGAATATCAAAATAGGCATCGTTCAATAACTCCGTGTCCTTGTTTAAGTTTATACCGTTTGCCTGTTCCTTTATATGTATCATCTCCGCCGTTAATCTTTTTTTATAATTATGTTCGATTTCCAATATACGAGCATTGTCCCAATCAAATGTATGACCGAATTTCACGTTATGCTCAGAGACAACCGTATGCTTTGTTTTATCTAATCTAATGTTGCTTTTATGCTCCTTTAATCTCGTTTGGAGTTGCCTCTTTGTCTGGCCGACGTAGGAAACATCACAATTTTTGCAATCGATCTTATAAATTACATCAGTATTTGTGAGAAGGGCGTTCTTATCTTTATGAACCTTAATAATGTTGTTAAGTTTGTTTAAAATGCGATATCCCACCAAATTTTCTGATTTATCCACTGCTGATGCTATAATTTTTGAAATAGAATTTAAATATGGAATGGCAATAAAACTTTTTTCTTTTTGTAAACTTACTGCATTATTATCTCTTTTAATATTTTTTGTTAATTGTAATTTTCTCAGTCTCATATTAATTCGATATAATATTAGATCAATGGGATATCCATCGCTTAGTAAAACATTGATGATAAAAATTAAATTCTTTCTAAAGAACCTCGGGTGTCACAATATAGCCCTGTCGACTAGGCTATAAATTGTTCCAATTTTATGTTGGAGTAGATGATTGAAAAAAAAACTCAGCAGTCTGCCCGACAAGGTCTCCTTATGAAACCAATCTGTTATGATGGTGTCATTTTCTGTTATAAGCATTACTTTCACATCACTTCAGAGCATTTGATAACTTCAAATATCTATATATATAAGTACCGGACGTCTGTCTGTCTGTCTGTCTGACCGCGAACTACTCATTCGTTAGTGGACCGAATTTTTATCAATTTTTATCATTTTATCAATTTTTATACATGAAATAGGGGTAGAATTTCCCGGGGAGTGCCATAAAGTGTATAGTTTTTCGTTACCGATTTTCTGGAAACCAATTTTTCTAATTCTTCTAATTTTTCGGGAAATAATCGACCGAATTTAAAAGAATTATATATGAAACAGAGGTAGAATTTTCCGGGGAGTGCTATAAAG
>NW_020220046.1:100240-112006 GCF_003070985.1 Temnothorax curvispinosus | reverse complement strand
TTTGGGGAAATCGGTATCAGAAAATTTTCCAATTTTTCGGAAATTAATTGACCGAATTTCAAACAATTGTATATGAAGTAGAGGTAGAATTTTCTGGGGAGTGCTATAAAGTGTATTATTTTTTGTTACCGATCTTTTTGGAAACCGGTTACAAAATTTTTCCAATTTCTCGGGAAATAATTGAATCTTAAAGAATTACATATGAAATAAAGGTAGAATTTTCCCGGGATTGCTATAAAGTGTACAATTTTTTGTTACCGATTTTTTTGGAAACCGGTTACACATTTTTTCCAATTTTTCGGGAATTAATTGACCAAATCTTAAAAAATTATATATGAAATAGGAGTCGTGTCAAAATTTTTTTAATTTTTGGAGGATAAGTTTAATTTTTTATTAATGGATAATTTTTCATTAATGAATTGATTTTCTTGATCTATATATATAAGTACCGGACGTCTGTCTGTCTGATATATGAAACAGAGGCAGAATTTATGAAACAGAGGTAGAATTTTTCGGGGAGTGCTATAAAGTGTATTATTTTTCGTTACCAATCTTTTTGGAAACCGGTTACAAAATTTTTCCAAATTTAGTGTTTCAAATTAATGAGTGAATTTAAAGCATATATAATTAATATACAGATAGATTTATACCCGCGCGAAGCGCGGGCCGAAAAGCTAGTGAGTTAATAATATCACACGGTAAGAAATTTGATTGGCTGACGGATTCAGAAAAAAATTAATCTTTACAGCAAAATTAAATCATAACGAAAACTTTTATCTGCCAGTGATTAAAAACAAATTCAAATGTTTTATTGCTCGACTACCTGGTTAAATTTATACATAGGTGCACAACGTTTCGGCTCACGGTTAGAGCCCTTATCAAGTGCCGTCTGAAATATATGAACATCGCAATATAACACATAAAAATATAAATTAGAAATTAGTCATAAAAACAGAGAGCATTACCTAATCGTCAAAAAGACTCGTCATAAGTTAATCAAGACCTCCTTGCGTTCATGGGAATGTCCCAGCATTGTCACAAAGCACAAACTACGGGAAATCACTCACATAAAACCAATATACAGAGAGAGAAATGCGACAATCAATTCTTACGTGTCTTAAATATTAAAATTCCACCACCAAGCATCTTAAGTTTGAGACTCTCCGATATGCGATGTTGTATGAGTGGAATTACTCAGGAGACTGAACGCTAATGAGGAAAAGAATCAAGGAGTCAAAAGGTTGCCAAGAAAAATAACAAATATAAACAATTAAACTGACGAGATGACGCCGTCGTATACAGCGTTTAGGTTATCTGTATCTCTCTGAAGATTAATAATGTTGTTATGTTTCTTTATAAAAAACATTTCAGCAATCTCTCTCTTTTTCGTATTACACTCTGTTTGCACAAGCTCGCGCACAAGCCTGAACTCTAGAATTAGATGAGGAAGGAACAAATAATTAAGAATCCGGTGGTTGAGAGAGAGATTGCATTTAATTATTTAAGAACTGTAAAATGACTCGAATGGGCAGAACTAGACAAAGAATACCAACATTTGTTGCATAAGAGAAGGGAAACTGCCCGAAAACCTTCCCAGTATTCTTGAACAAATTATTACATAGATTATACAACATATAATGAATATACAATAAATGAATAAAATACGCAAAGGAAATAAATCAGTAATTATTATAGTACAGTCCTTTCTTGGTATTGACAACGAAATAAAAGTTGAAATCACTGCTGCTTTTCCTCGATATATAATCAGGTTAATCATAAAGAAATATTTATAGTACGTAATCTCAGAGTTTTCATTGACGTAATCAAAAAAAGAACATGTAATTTCAGGAGAGGACTGTTCAACAAATAAAGCAAATCAATCAGAATATATGTTAAGTTTAAACATAATTGAAATAGTTATTGAATCAATGTATCAATCTTTGAGTTCTGAATATCAATTACTTTCATTGGTCTTTTACAATTTACCATATATCAAAATTTGCTCTAGAACAAATAATTCTCTTTCAGCAAAATCATATATTTAATACAAAAAGGATAAAGTATAAGCATTTCTCAATATATTATTCATAGGCCTTATAGTTTGAATCGACACATTAATTCATGGTTCGCATAAACGGAATATTTGATCAGTCAGAATTCGCAAAATACTTAGTAGAATAATTATCAAGTCCATGAGAAATAATTCGCAGAATACTTATGAGAATAATCATCAAATCAATGAGAAACAAGTCGCAAAATACTTAGTAGAACAATTATTAAATCAAGAAGAAACAATTCTTATAGAAACGCACGGAAATGAATAATCAGTAGTTCGATAATAACGCACGAGACGATTTATATGTTTCGCAAGGAACGCAGTTTCATTGAATAATTATTACACGTGAATGTAAAGAATGTTCGCAAAGTAACATAATACACTATAAGAAAATTGTCTGATCAATGAGAAAGAAATAATCGCACAAATAAGTAATAAAGTCTTTTTTTTACGTTTCACGAAAAATGGTTGCAACCGTACAATTAATGATTTTACTTTAAACTGAGCTCAGTATTCTAATTTGACTCGAAATAAATTGTTCACAAACTGAAATAAGAGAGGATGTTTTCCTCTCAACCCGCGAGACTAGCAAGGATAACCCTCAGATGAGATTAGGATCCTTTGATCAGGATTCCTATCGTGACGCTAGACGAAATTCTAACGTCTCTCCTCAGAATTGAGAAATGATTGGTTACCTCGTGAGAAAATCAGGTGAATAATTAGAGCTAGTCTTACAGAACACGCCACAGATAGCTTTCCTCTCGATGTATAAATAGCTGCTCGTATTCAGCTTGAACAGAATTCCTCGAACGTTTCAGAAAATGGCTTCCTTCCTTCCTTCCTTCCTTCCACGTGCCGGCATGGCTCGCCGGGACGGATATCCCTGGATTCCTCTCGGTGATGATCGCGGTGTAACGTATATCTCGTTGAGTAAAATATTTAAAGTAATTAATCACAATATGAAACACGTAGAGATAATTCACAACTTAATAACTCGAGACAAAAGTATGACGCAATTCTATCGAACGTAGCAACAGTGCACGATGTGTCGTGCACGAAATCTGGGAAACGAATGGCTCGCTCGCCCGGGCTGCACGCCCCTCCCGAAATCCCTACGCAAGCGCGCGGGAAGCCCGCGCTCGACCGTTCTCGAGCGCCTGGGTTACTACGCGGTCGGATCTATTTCGCGCACGCCGACCTACCGCAATACGAACGCCTGTTGGCCGCACTAATACAATCTCTCTCTCTCTCTCTATTTCTCTTTCAACTTCAAACACACTCCTTGTGTAAAATCTTAGGTTCAGACCACTTGAAATTATGGTTATTGTGTAATCTATGTTTGCTCACAACAGAGTGATTGCTGAAATGTTTCTTGATGTCATTGCAATGCTCCTTAATTCTAGTCTCGAGATGTCTCTTAGTTTGCCCTATATAAGAAGCCTCGCAGCTTCCACATTCAATCTGCTAAACAATATTGGTTTCTTTGTTCTTTGTCAATCTATCCTTACCCCTTTTGATAACTGTGTTCAGCTTCTTTGGTATCGTGTATAATACTTCAAGTCCGACATTTTTTAAGGTACGACATATGCCCTCGCTTAAGGGGATCCTATAGTGGCGGTAGTTACCGACATTTTTTCATTTTAAGGAATTTTTGAATTGGCTTTACAGAATTGCAAGTTTTTGGTCTAGAATTAAAGTACGCACAAAAATCTACATCGCGTTGTACGATTTCATATCGGGAACAAAAAAAAATTAAAAATTTTACTAATTTGGACACATACAACTGTCATCTGACGACAATAACAAAATTACTGCAGTTTATATATATATAATGACACCAAGGCGACGTAGGGACAACATGTAGAAACAATATCGTGTAAATAAAACTAAGATTCAACGTCTAGAAAAAAAGATTCCGTAAAATGAAGTTTTATTAAGCAAAAGCACATTTAGGTTGACAGGATAAGCAGTATTGCGTGTAGCGAGAGATGGCGCAGCAATCGAACAAAGACAGATGCCTCTGGTTAGACAAGGACAGACATAGATATATAACATAGAAAACAGGATTAGAAATGTTGACATTACCGACGTCGAGGAAATTCGGCCTTCGCTATAGGATCCCCTTAAGCCCTTAATATACGGGATCACTACATGATTACGCGTGTCAAAGGAAACATCTGAGAAATCATCGCCACTATCTTTTCTGTTCTTCAATTGTAATAGTCATTTAAAATTAAATCAATTGAGTTCTCTTGTAGCAGCACAGAAACAGGAAGAGAGAAAATTAACAAGATTAAATTTGAACACTGACTCTTTTTCTGACATAAATATTTCTATTGAGCCATTCCATTTCCTTAACACTACGAATACGAATCCGCTCGAAGTCACTAATAATAAATGGTTTCTGAATTTCTCCAAAAACAATAAACTGAATTTATCTCCAAGCTGTAATAAAGAAGAAACTTCCGAAGAAATATCGACATTGGAGAAATTCAAAAACCATTTATTATTAGTGACTTCGAGCGGATTCGTATTCGTAGTGTTAAGAAAATGGAATGGCTCAATAGAAATATTTATGTCAGAAAAAGAGCCAAAGTGTTCAAATTTAATCTTGTTAATTTTCTCCCTTCTTGTTTCTGTGCTGCTACAAGAGAACTCAATCGATTTAATTTTGTTGTAAAGATTAATTTTCTCTGGAACATTTTCTGGGTAGCTCGGCAAGGTAACAGGTGGAACGGGAAAGGGAGGAAAAGTGTGACGGAAAAAAGGATTGAAAGAGGAGAGGGAATGGGGAGGCGGAAGCGGAGGCGAGCAGAATGTGGAAAGTAAGAGGAGTAAGTGGAGGCGAGGCAGTAGATGCAGCGGAACGGCAGAAATCTGCGTAAGAAGAAGAGGCAGGTGGGTGAGGTTATGGCGGCGAACTGGGCGAGGAAGGATGTGGCACCAGAGGCGGGAGTGGTGGTTGATATTTCTCACGTGATCTATTTGCCGCGCTCTTCGCAACGGGTGAGATGGAGGTGTGCACGAGGAGGGAGCCGAGCGGAAGGTAATGGTGGCGCGAGATGGGGAAGTGAGAGGACAGGCACGGGACGCGGACGTGGAGACACAAGGAGCGGCGACAGGTAAGGACGGTGAGTCGAGATGGCGCTGAGGTAAAGGCCAAGGCGGCGCTGGGTTACGAGATGACGGGCGACTGGTAGCAAAGGTTGGTAGGACTGACAAGGGGAAGTCGCAGCTGTATCCACCGATTTGGATCTTTTTTCACGTGGTGAATCTGTATGGTAAGTACATACGTCACGTAAAAGCGTTTTGTCCAATGCGCCTTAGAAATAGTATTTTTTTATGTTTGAAATATCGGCGATTTGGCCGTGATCGATAGTGTAAGTTATGAGACCGAAAGTTAGCCGCATTATCGATTAGTGCCGTGTGGCGTAGCGAGCTGGCGCAAGGTCTAGTAGTAACGAGGACGCCGGTTCGAGACTACTAGTGTTAAACTTTTTTTTATACATATTTTTTTATACATATTTATTTTAATGCATTTTTAATATATTTATTTACCATAAAATAATAAAAATATATAATACGAATTATAAAGTGGGTTATGAAATGATACAAATATTTACAAATAAAATATTTTTACGGACAAAAATCAGATAAAATAAAATAGATACATGTTTCGTAAAGATGGTTATTCTAACGCTGGCAGTAAAAGAAGACAAGCATATATTACTTTCTCTTTCTTTCGCGCTGTATCGTTACCAGATGTCAAATGTGAATCACTTCCGATGTTGGCCTGTAAGAATGACTCTCGAAAAGAATTTTTGACCTGCCTTTGGGATCGGAGCGAAAAAGCGAGAGGGCTATGAGAGAGAAGAGAAAGATGGTTCGATCCTCTAGACCAATAAAAAGAGCCTAAACGACAGGGAGGGGGAAGCAGAGAAGGGGGAAAAGTGGGGATGTAACAGTTAAAAAATTCAAACTTGGTCAAACTTGCTCTGTAAGCGAAAGCAGTCAGACGCAAAAGTTTTGTTCCGCAGTATTAGTTTGTCATTACGCGATTATTGCAATATGGCAACATCCAAAATTATTGACGACCGACCATCCACAAGTAAAGGACATGAAGAAATTGTGGAGGAAAGGGAGCACGCTTTCATGAGTTCCTACAAGCAGCAGGATATTACTGATGGTCTACGAGTTTGTCATCAAATTTTGGAAAAGCTACAAATTATTAAAGGACCGGCAAGTGAATTAGTATCTCTTAAAGCATTAGCTTTAGGAGAAACATTTGAAACAACGATAATAGAAATATTACAAGAATGGGACTTTAATGAAAAAAAAGAATTATATCTACCTCAAGAAGATATTCCGGGAGATGTGACAGAAAAGTCGCAATCTTCTAGTTCTTCACCAGTGTTAAGGAGCGTTGTAACCGGGCCGCGAGGCTGACTGCGAGGCGTCTGCTGTCAGTCTCGTGGCACGGATTCGACCCGCACGGGGTTGATCGATCACGCTCTCCTGTGTGGTCGATCACGCGTTGACGCGACCCTTTGGGAGAGGTGTGCGCAGGCTCTCGGGGCCAAAGCGAGCGATCGCGGGGGGCAGACTCGATTCGTACACGCTAGCGGCAAGTTCTCTCCGCATCACGGCCGAAAATTTGTGCGTGGTTTTTCCATCGTTAAGCGCGGCATCGCCGCCAATCTTTCGCTGAGTGCGTGAGTGATAGACACTCTAAACGTGATAATCGAGCTCAACACGAAGTTTAGCTCCGGACCTTTGTCGTCGACAAGCGGAAGCGTTTGCAGTCCGTCTCGCGGCCAAGAGTTCGTTTGCTCCGTCCGCCGAGCGTCCGGTCGACGCACGGCAAGATCCGAGTCGCGTCGGCGACAGACCACCGCGTCAAAATCTCAGATCGAATTCTGGCCACGACAGTGTCCGTGTAATAAAATCTACATTGTGGAAATAAATCGCGTGACCAATAGACGAGTTCTCATTCGCCGCCCTCACCCTCGTTTCGCACTCTATCTGAGTGGCTCCGGCATTCATCGCGCTCCGACAAAATCAAGTCGAGCATAAAACAACCAGAAAAAATGTCAGTTCCTAGCACGAGCACAAGTGTAGAAGACAGTGGAGAAGAATTTGAACCAGTACTTTCTAAAAGATTAAGAACTGCAGATTATGTACCACTCGAAACAAAAATTAAAATCGTGAACATGACGAAGCAGCATCCGAAATGGAGTTTGAAAACAATTCACAAACATGGAGGTAGTGCACTTCGCTCTAAAAAAGATTTAAAAAAATGGCAAGAACAGATTAAGAAAGGTAGTGGAGTAAAAGAAAAGTTTGATCTGATCAATAAATGGACTTTTGATCGTTTTGTTGAAGCCCGGCAGCAAATGCAATCCGTCTCCACAAGAATGATACAACAGTGAGCTTCTCAAGCTGCTCTACAATACCAAAGACCAGATTTTTTATTTACTGCATCACATACTTGGGTAAATAAGTTCAAAGCATCTCATTTCATTCGCCAAAAAAAAGTTACGCGATATTTAAAATCAAAACATGCATTGGATTTACCGACAATATTAAAAGAAGCAGATAAATTCCAAAAACGGATCGCAGTAAAGATTCCAAAATTCCATCCTGATTTTGTTATTAATACCGATCAAACAGATTGCGAATATCGTGTTGATGTGCGTAGAACATTGGCCAAGAAAGGAGATAAAAATATAGAAGTTTTCCTTGGCGATTTCAACAAAGTTACACACAGTTATACAGCACAGTATGCAATTACTGCTTCTGGAAAACTTCTTCCGAAAGTGTTTCTGTGCAAGAACCTAAAAGAATTTTTGGACCTCGTTTCCGTTACTTTCGAAGAATTAACAAAAAATTATGGAAATGTACATGTGACAGCATCAAAATCTGGAAAATTAACGAAAAAATTTTTCTTAAATTTTGTTAAAAACGTGCTTATGGAATATTGCAATAAGGAAGAATTTTTACTTATTCTAGATTCATGGGGAGGTCAAACAGATTCAGCATCTTTAAATAATATTTTTACTGATGATAATGGACATTGCAGCTCAACTATTGAAATTATTCCATCTCATTGCACTCCGTACTGTCAACCGTGCAACGTATATTTTTTCCATCAAGTACAGGATTCTATTAAAAGGCTGCAGAATTCTGTAGAAGTATTACAGAATAATCGACAATTATCTACGAGGAAATATGCTATAAAAATTCATTCCCTCATTCATCATCAGTTATCCGCTCACATTTTTCAAAATATGATAGAATATGCGTGGTTTGCGTCAAAATTAATACCGGAAAGAAAAGTTTTTTTAAATGTTAATGAAGTTTGCTTTTCAAATACTATTTGTTCATCAAAATGCGATTGTACAACGTGTGCATTTATAAGATGTGCTGTCTGTAAAAAATATTTATGTTTTTCATGTTTCTATGACTTATATCATCCGACCCAATGTCAACGTTAACATTGGAAAATGTATAATTTAATCGTATATTAAATTCATTTATAATCGTTAATTAACATACAAATTTAGCATAATAATTAGCGTATATTAACATTTTATTTTTTAGTTTATATTGACTTATTGTTAATTATAATTATTTATTGTATATACCCGGATAATATTTTACACTTATGCTTTCAAAATTTTTTGCCAGCGTTAGAATAACCATCTTTACGAAACATGTATCTATTTTATTTCATCTGATTTTTGTCCGTAAAATTATTTTATTTGTAAGTATTTGTATCATTTCATAACCCATTTTATAATTTCTATTATATATTCCTATTATTTTATGGTAAATAATTATATTAAAAATGTATTAAAATAAATATGTATAAAAAAAATATGTATAAAAAAAAGTTTAACACCAGTAGTCTCGAACCGGCGTCCTCGCTACTACTAGACCTTGCGCCAGCTCGCTACGCCACACAGCACTGATCGATAATGCGGCTAATTTTCGGTCTCATAACCTACACTATCGATCGCGGCCAAATCGCCGATATTTCAAACATAAAAAAATACTATTTCTAAGGCGCATTGGACAAAACGCTTTTACGTGACGTATGTACTTACCATACAGATTCACCACGTGAAAGGAGATCCAAATCGGTGGGTAGTCAGCTGCGACCTCCTCTTGTGAGTGGAAAGGGCGACAATAGAGAGAAGGGCGGGTTGGCAACGGGATCGACGGACAGATAGAGAGATCGAGAGATCGAAGGAGGGGGTCGATGGATCGAAGTAAAGAGGAAAAAAAGGTAGGTCGTAAGGAGAGTAGAACAGCAGAGGAAAGCAAGCGGAGAACATTGAAAGATTTGGTTGTGATAGGGGAGAAAGTTAAGGTGGAAGCGATAGAGGTAAGTGCGATAGAGCGGAGGGTGTGAGGAGGGGGAAACAGAGAAAAGAAGACGAGAAGAAATAATTGCAAATGAGAAAGTTAACCTGCATGTGTTTTTGTAGATAGCCCAGGATAGAAGGAAGATGCATAGTGGAAAAGGAGGTGGTAAAGAAGGTAGTGGAGGAGAAAATGAAGAGGGTGCTAAAGGAGACGGAGGAATGGAAGGAGGAGGTAAAAAGTCTGAAAGGAAGGATAGAAAAAATGGAGCTAGGAGGTGGAAAAAGGAAGAGGGAAGAGTGTGAGAAGAGTAAAGGTAAGACGGGGAAAAGGAAATAGTGGATAGGAGAGGAAGAGAGAAGCAAAGAGGAAACGAGGAAGAGGAATGTTATAATAAGGATGTAGAAGGAGAGGTGGGTAGGAGAGGAATCGAGTTTAGAGAAGGTGAGGGAGCTTTTTGAGGAGGGCCTGAGGGTGAAGGCGGAGGTAAGAAAGGTGAGGGTGGTAGGTTCGAGGGAGGATTGGGTAACGTTGTTGGTTAGGCTGGGGAATGAGGAGGAGAAGTTGAGGGTGATAGAGGCAAGAAGGAAAGCGGGAAGTAGGTTAAGGGTAAAGATAAACGAGGACAGGTCGGTGGAGGAGAGGATAAGAGAGAGAGTGGAGTGGGAAGGGAGAGTAGGAGGGAGGGTGGAGGTGAGCAAAAGGGAGAGGGTGCCGGAGGAGAACAGGAGTGTGAAGATGACGGAGGAGGAGGAGATTTCGAAGGAGATGGAGGACAAGCTCTTCATGGGCCTCATGGGAAGACGAGCAACAGACCCATGACTTGAAGTAGACAGGAAGGAAGAACAGGATGAGGCGGAAGGAGGCGAACGGGGAGGTGAAAGAAGAGAGAAGGGTTAAGGGAAGGGAAATAGATTATTGTGAGGTCGCATAAGGCCAGGAAAGGAAGGAGGGGGTTTGAGACTTTTTGTAAAATTGTTGTTAAAACAGAATGTGTAAGAGGTGTTTGTGAAAGGTTTGGGAACGTTCCT
Source organism: Temnothorax curvispinosus (assembly GCF_003070985.1). Classification (NCBI taxonomy): domain Eukaryota; kingdom Metazoa; phylum Arthropoda; class Insecta; order Hymenoptera; family Formicidae; genus Temnothorax; species Temnothorax curvispinosus. Next base: position 101,554 of record NW_020220046.1, on the reverse strand, counting down.
CGTAAAAAAACGCCTTGTAAACCCTGCGGGGATACACAATAAACGGACATACATACATTAATTTTCTCTGAATCCATCAGCCAATCAAATTTCTTACGGTGTGATATTATTAACTCATATTTGAAGTTATCAAATGCTCTGAAGTGATGTAAAAGTAATGCTTATAACAGAAAATGACACCATCATAACAGATTGGTTTCATAAGGAGACCTTTTCGGGCAGACTGCTGAGTTTCTTTTCCAATCATCCACTCCAACATAAAATTGGAACAATTTATAGCCTAGTCGACAAGGCTATATTATTGTCACACCCGAGGTTCTTTAGAAAGAATTTAATTTTTATCATCAATGTTTTACTAAGCAATGGATATCCCATTGATCTAATATTATCTCGAATTAATATGAGACTGAAGAAATTACAATTAACAAAAAATATTAAAAGAGATAATAATGCAGTAAGTTTACAAAAAGAAAAAAGTTTTATTGCCATTCCATATTTAAATTCTATTTTAAAAATCATAGCATCAGCAGTGGATAAATCAGAAAATTTGGTGGGATATCGCATTTTAAACAAACTTAACAACATTATTAAAGTTCATAAAGATAAGAACGCCCTTCTCACAAATACTGATGTAATTTATAAGATCGATTGCAAAAATTGTGATGCTTCCTACGTCGGCCAGACAAAGAGGCAACTCCAAACGAGATTAAAGGAGCATAAAAGCAACATTAGATTAGATAAAACAAAGCATACGGTTGTCTCTGAGCATAACGTGAAATTCGGTCATACATTTGATTGGGACAATGCTCGTATATTGGAAATCGAACATAATTATAAAAAAAGATTAACGGCGGAGATGATACATATAAAGGAACAGGCAAACGGTATAAACTTAAACAAGGACACGGAGTTATTGAACGATGCCTATTTTGATATTCTGAACGTATTATCACATATGAAATTTTAACAGCAATCCGTGCCCTTTCGAAGCAAGCATTGCCACAGTCGCATGTAATCTCTCGCGATGATCACACGTACATACCTACTGTTGAGACGATGAAGGAGGTCTCCGTATCTTTCGCTGCACTGACTTCTTATGTGAGTGTCCCGTTTAACAAATCTTTACTTAATTAATTCGCGTCTCTTATCGTAATTTTATACTGTGTTCAGTTGCCATTAAGACGGTCGGGTGACATAAAGATTCGCGAATGCAGGGACATCACGGACGTTTGCCTTGTTCTTGCGGCGGAGGAGACAACCGACAATGTACTGTGACGACGACGACGATGTCCTCACGGTCTCGCCGGCCGTGGA
>NW_020220046.1:55628-85240 GCF_003070985.1 Temnothorax curvispinosus | reverse complement strand
GCTGTAGCCATATCCAAAAGTTATCGACATCTCCTGTATTTCTAACACTTTCTACTAATTAATTTGAACAACTTTTGTCTAAAACATTTATGTATTTGCCTAATATATTTTAAGATATTCAAAGAAAACTTGGTAACTTTTTCAATATTTAGTTTATGATATATCGATACTTATTTGTCGGAGAGAAAAGTAGTACAGGAGTTTTTGACTTGCTTTGATTAGAGTCTTTAAAATACAGAGTTTGGCCATTCGTAAACCTATTTTTATTGGTTCAAGTTTGCAACCCCTCAAAATAGCGTAACCAATCATAGTACAAATAGATCATACATTGATTGTATATCAATATGCTGTGTGTGTATCAATGTCTTTGTGTATAGGGCTGCATTCGGGGAGAGCGTTATATACACTAACACAGTAGCATATGTATACACTTATACACTAATCCTTACCACACATCAACACGGCCATTTTGAGAGGCTTTAGCTTAGTTGGCCAGACTCTGTATTCTAGGGATTCTAGATTTGGTCTCAAGAATATGCTATTATAATAATACCTCAACTTTTTTTAAATACTTGTGTAGACATTCCTTGAAGCTTTCATGTCTACACTACTAAGCTCAACACGTGCCCCAAACCCAAAATCTAATAAGATCATTTATTGGCCTCCTTTGATTCCTCCAATTTTTATCTGAAATATTTTTCCCATAAACCAATACTTTTTGAGATGATCGGCCGTTCCGGAACTTTTAGTACACACGGTATGATAAGTGTATATGAGCAATGGTGCATGCGCTCGTGTTGTATGTACATGCATTTCTATACAGTTCTGTGGTGTAGAATTCATTAAATCGAAATGTAGTGCTTGTTAAACAGCTGAAACACAGCTATTTTAACACACATTTTAAAGACATTTGTTATCGCTTCTAAAATATTTCCCGCAGTTTCCTGGTGAAAAGAATATTATTTTCGTCCTCTTTTAACCTCAAATAAAGTAGCAAAGCATGTTATACAGGTTCCCGTTGAGGTCGAAAAATAGCGATTTTTACACCCCCTCCTTTGACAGAAATAATTCTAAAAGTTTTGAAACTTGGTAAAGATGTTTGTTTTGACTTACTAATAAACGTCTAAAAAGTTCTGATAAATTGAAAATGAGCGTTCGCCGCCATCTTGAAAAATAAGAGCACTTTTTTGGTTTTTTGCATATATCTCATAAAATATTGATTTTATTTAAAAAATTGTTGTTATTAAAATGGAAGCTTATTAAATTGTCTACAAAAAAGTATTATTCAATTTTTTCATAACTTTAATAGTTTTCGAGAAAATGGGCTGCGAATTTCGCGTAAGTAGTTAGTGAGATTTAAACACTTTTTATACACGAAACCCATACTTTTTATTGTATTATCTTTTTCTACTAATTAATTTGAGCAATTTTTATCAGATAAAAATTGAAGTGTTGCAAGGAGAACATAACATATTTTGACCTTAGGCGTAGGCGCTAAGATTATGTAAAGGTCACTTTCATTTTTTTTATTGAAACAGTATACTATTCTTGAGATTAAATCAAGTCGAAAATTCTGTACCACATTTCCCTCCAACAAACAATTATCGAGATATCGTATTGAAAAAGTTACCAAGTTTTCCTTAAATGTCTCAAAAAATATTAGGCAAATAAAAAAGTGTTTCAAGCAAAAGTTATAGGTACAATAAAAAATAGCGGTTTTTATGTATAATATAGAAAGTGTCTGAAGGGACTTCCGGTTCCGGAGCGTTGATAGTGACAGGTGTGAGTATAGCAGAGATAAAGTGGTAGCGAAGGTGTGGTTCAGAAAGGGTTGGAGGGGGCGAGAACAGCGGAGCGGGAAGGGGTGGAGGTGTGAGACAACGGAGGCGAAAGAGTTGAGAGGGGGTGGAGTTAATAAGAAGGTGAAAAGATAAGGAAAAGTGACCGGAGAAAGGTGACGGTTGCGGCATAGACGAGAGGTAATATAGAGGGACGATAGAACGGAAGGCAGTAACGCGCAAACGAGTATAGGCTAATTCGGATATAGAAGGGATAACTACTAAAAGTGCCATAGGATAGATAACGAGTAAGAGGGGTAGGCAAAGGTAAGTGCGGCGGATGGAGACAGGGAAGGAAATAGGAACAGAGAGTAAACAGCAGGAAGATAAAGAAAAGAAGAGAGAAGGCGAAGGGGAAAAGAAGGCAAGAGGCAGGCGTACAAAGGCAGAGAAGCTTGCCAAACAAAGAGTAAGCGCGGACAGCCTAGGATCGGTCAAAGACTTCATTCTGAAAAGGAAAAGAAAAGAGTTAGAAGAAGAAGCGACTAGAACAGCAGAGAAAGAAATCCTCGATAAATTTAACGAATTAAGAAGGACCAACAGATCACCGCCGGTGAAGATTAAAAAAGGAGAAGAGGATAAAGGAAACATGGCGACAGAAGAGCTACTAAACGAAATACTAAGGAAAATGGAAGAACAAGAGAAAGAAAGAAAGAAAGATAAGGAGGAAATAAAAAACGAAATTAAGGGACTGAAGGGGGAACTGAAAAGGAGCGAGGAGATATGGAAGAAACAAAGAAAGGCGCTGGAAGAAAGAATTAAGAGTTTGGAAGAAAAGGTAGGGAAGATAGAGGTTAACTTCGTGGAGAGGAATGAGGGAAGGGAAGTAATAAGGAAAATGAAGGAGATAGAAAGAAGTATGGAGATGGCGGAAAAAGGAAAAAGGAGAAATAACATAATTGTGAGAGAAGAGAAAATAGGAAGTGATAAGGAAAGAAAAAAAAATCGAGAATTTGATAGAAGAAATAAATAAAACAAAAGTGGCAATCGAGGAAGTACAAAAAATTGGCTATGGAGATATTAAAATGAAGATGTTGAGATGCAAAAACTGGGAAAACAAAAGGGAGATAATGATAAGAAGAAGGGAGCTAGGAAGGAAACATGGATGCTTCCTGGATGACGATCTCACCAAAAAAGAAAAACAGGTACAGAGAGAGATAAGAGGGATAGCAAGGGAGAAGAGGGAGACAGGAAAGAGAGTCACAGTTGGTTACCAAAAAATATGAGTGGATAATAAGGAATGGAGATGGAATGAAAGTAAAGGAGAGCTAGAAGAGAGAACTGATTTTCTCAGACCAGAAAGAAAGAAAAGAGGATATAGAAATGAAGAGAGTGAGGAACAAGGGAAGGAGAGAGGAGACACAGATAGGAAGACTGGAACGGATTAAGAAAATACAGGAAAAGCGGAACGCTACCGAAGAGATTGGAATGGGAAAAGAAGGTACAAAGGAGGGGGAAGAGGAAGTCGTTGGAGGAAACGATATAGCAGTGGGGGTCGAGGGATATGAAGAGAAAGAGGAAGGAAATGGCAGAGGGGGGAAGAGACGAAGAGTGTGGCTTTCTGGAACGTAGCAAGTATAAAAAACAAGGATAAGGACTTCTGGGAGGGGATAAAGGAATGGAATGTGATTGTAATGATGGAGACATGGTTGGATGAGAAAGGATGGGAAAAAGAGAAAGAGAAGCTACCAAGAGAATATAAGTGGAAAGTACAGTTAGCGACCAGAAAGAACAGGAAAGGTAGAGCGTGCGGAGGAATGCTATTAAAAATAAGGAAAAGTGTAGAGGAGATAAAGGAAGGAAGGGAGATGACAGAGGAAGAAGGAAAAATCGAAAGTAAGGTAAGAATAGGAGAGGAAATATGGAGAATAATAGGAATTTATGTAAACAACGATTAGACAAGAAGTTAAAAAGTTTGAAGAAGTGGACGGAGGAGGGGGAAAAAGGAGTAAGGACCATAGTAGGTGGTGACTTTAATGCAAGAACAGGAAAGGAGGGAGGATGGAAAGAGGATGTCGAGGAAAGAGGGGAGGAAAGAAGGAAAAAATCTAAAAACAAGAAGGTAAATAAGGATGGAAACTACTGGAAGGATAAGAAACTACTGGAATTTATCGAGGAAAGAGGATGGATGATACTAAACAAAGGAATGAAGGGGGATGAGGAAGGAGAATTTACATACACAGGAGGGAAAGGTGAGACAGTTATAGACTACGTAATAGGGGACGAGAAGGTCAGAGAAAGAGTAGAAAGATTGGAAGTAGGAGAAAGGGTAGACTCAGACCATCACCCATTAATACTCTGGGTGAGAGGTAGCCCAAAAGGAAAGTAGAGAAAGAGAGTAGCGGAAAGAATAAGAAGAAGAGGGATATGGAGCGAAGAGGGAAGAACACAATTTAGAGAGAAGCTAGGTATGATTGGAGGAAAAAGAGAGCTGTAAGAGGAGATAGAGAAAGGAACGCTGAAGATAAGAAGAGTAATAGAGAAGAATAAAAAAAAGAATAAAAAGAAGGGCTAACAAGAACAGAAAAGGGTGGTGGGATAAGGAATGCAGGGAGAGAAAGAGGGGAGTGAGAAGAGAACTAAGGAAATGGAGAAAAGGAAAAGGAGAGGCGGAAAGATACAGAAAAGGAAGGAGGGAGTATATAAAAATATGCGAAAGAAAGAGGAGAAAGAAAGAATGATTAGAGAGATAGGAGAAGCAAGAACGGAAGGAAAGGTATGGGAATTGATAGGCAGGGTGAGGAAGAGAAGGAAGAGGATAAACGAAGAAATAAAACCGGAGGAGTGGAAGGAATATTTCATGGAATTAATAGGTGGAGTGGAGAATAGGGTGGTAAAAGGGAAAGAAGGAGGGGGCAGACAAGAAGAGGAAGAGATAGAACTGGAGAAGGTAAGAATGGTAATAAAAAACTGAAAACAGGGAAAACAATAGGCAATGACGGGATACCGAACGAGGCGTGAAAATTTGGAGGAGAAGAAATGGTGAAATGGATATGGGAGATATGCAAACGGGTCTAGAGGAGGGAAGGCTTTTTTTGACATGGGGAAATCTTCTACTACTGGAATTGCCACAGGAGCAACCAGTCTGGGGTTCGATCGGGGAGCGCCCGGGTTTTCCGGGCAACCAGTCCTGGACCCCTTCGGAAAGCGCCCCTGCAGCTTTCAACCAGTAGCCTCTCCAAAGAGGGGAAGACCCCCCTGCCCTTCTGGTGAGAGGAGCAAGGGGAGTGTGGGATTCCACGTCCGTCACCTAGGTGGCGCCTGTCTCTGCGCCTATTGGGGGTGTCCGGGAACGGTGGTCGGCGGGAGAAGGGTAGGGCATGGAATGAAGCCCTCTACCATTTCCCTCCGGCCCGCCGAAGATATCGGTTTGAGAAGGAGTTCTTCGATGGGGAGGCTAAGGCGGTGCCACCTCCCCCCGTCGAATCCTTTCTGCCTCCTCCTTAGAGGACATTACCTGGCCACAAAAGGCCAGGAATGCCCTCCATTTTTCTTCCCCCCCGACAATTGCCGCCACATCCGCCGGAAGAGAAAGATCCTGCCCGATAGCATCAACCAGGACACGGCGCTGCACACTCCACGTTGGACAACTCTCCAGCGTGTGCTGCGCCATGCCAGGACCGTGGCCGCCGGATGCGAGACCGTGCAGTATGACCTCGACACTCGGAGGGCCACGACACGCTGGATCCGGCGTAGCTTCGCCTGGATCGGTCGTGACCTTTCCGCTACCGACGCCCAAACTGGGGCGCCGTATAACGTCACTGCCTGCATGGTCGCGGCGTATAATCGGCGAGCGCGATCACTCGCCCTCCCAGGTTAGGCATAAGCCTAGCCAGGCTATTAGCCACACCAGTGGCTCTGGGAGTAAGGCGAATGAAATGCTCGCCGAAGCTCCAGTTGCCATCCAGCCAGAGGCCCATGCTGGCCTCCACGACGACACGAGTGCCCTCCACGTTTATATGAGCGCAGGTGGTCTCCCCGCAGACTTGTCATAAATCCCTCCGCGCTTCCTGCTAACATATCGGCCGCGCCGATCGTGGATTTTTCCGACCGCGGGATAAAAGAACACAGCCTGCGTCTTCTGGGGAGCCACCCTAAGGCCTATCTCGCGCATTGTAGCTACCACCGCCCTCACTGCGACGTTCGCCTTTCTTAGGGCCTCATCCCAAATGTCGCCCTCGACTCTCAGGAAGGTATCGTCGGCGAAACCCTTCAACCAACACCCTGGAAGGAGGGCAATCCGAAAGAGGTAATCATACCACAGGTTCCACAGAAGCGGGCCAAGTACTGACCCCTGTGAAACCCCCCGCACGACCAACCTGGCCTTTACGACCCCATCACGATCGGTATATAATAGCCTCCTGTCCCGGAGGTAATCGTAGATCACCGCTATGAGATAAGGAGGGACTCCATGGCACAGAAGCGCCCTCCTTATTATTGGCCATGGCAAAAAGTTAAAGGCGTTAGCAACGTCAATGCCAACGCCCAACACTACCCTGCCGGCCTCCATCGCTGCCTCCAGGAGGGCCCGAATGCATTTAATCGCATCCACAGTCGATCTTGCCCTCCCGGAAGTCAAACTGGGCCTGCGATAGGTCAGGCCCGGTCCGGGACAGGTGCTGGACGATTTGGTCAGCGAGGATCCTCTCGAAAAGTTTCCCGATATCGACTAACAGGCATATCGGCCTGTAAGCCGATGGTTGGTCGGCGAACTTGTCCGGTTTTGGGATGAGGACCAGACGAGCCGTCTTCCAGGGCCGGGGAAACCGGCCGTGTTTAAGGCACCTGGTAAAGATTTCGCACAGGCGTTCGGCCAGCTCCCTGGTTGTCAGGACCCACGCCTTTCTGGAAACTACGTCGGGCCCCGGAGCCTCCCTGACTTGATCCGCTTGGCGGCTTTCCTCAGGTCGTCCATGTCGACCCCGAACTTCTTTTTCCACTCCGCTGTAGGTGGAGCGGGACCCCCGAACATTCTCTCTTCTATATCATCCGGGAAGAGTGTCCCTACAACCTCCTCTAGGAATTCGGGGTCCATGGCCTCCGTCGCCGGGGGCGCCCAGTTTCTCAACTTATTGAGAACTAGCTTATATGGGCGTCCCCACGGATCATCATCCAGGGCCTCCAGGAGCTCCTGCCATGCGCGGTTCTTGGCCCGTTTAATGGCGTTGGAATAGAGCTGCTTGGCGGCGCAGTACTCTATTCCCGCTGTCGCCCAGTTCTCCTGGCTCTTAGCCAGCGACGCCTCGCCTGGACGGAGGAGCACCTTAGCGTGGCGAGCTCCGTCCACTAATACGCCGCCTTGCGTGGATGGGGCTTGGACCGGGGCACGCTGGCGTCACACGCCGCGTGCATGACATTCCCAATCTAACTGGCTGCCCCATCCACGTCTTCTTCAGCCACTAAAGCGGTGAAGTCGTCGACTCACAGGGAGGCGTGGATGGACGTCCGTAGCATGTCGGCGTCCATCTTCCTGCGGGCCCAACGAGGAAAGCGTTGTTCCGCCTCCCTGCGGCGGGCCCGGACCTCCGGGGGGGGGGGTGGCCGGGAGGTCCATCTCAATGAATAGGTGGTCCGAAAGGGACTCGATCTCCTCGGCTACCCGCCATTTTCTGACCTTGCGTGCGACGGAGGGGGTCGCCCATGTCAAATCGACGATTGACCCCCCCCCCGATGTCTTACGCAGGTCTGGACGTTCCCCGTATTTAAAATGATTAATCCGAGGCCCGCCGCCCAATTCTCTAGTCTCCTGCCCTTGTCATCGGTGACCGGGGAACCCTACAATGCCGACTTAACATTGAAATCCCCGGCCACTATAGCCTGGCAGGGCAGGAACCTTTCCAAGGAGGCTCTTATATCCTCCAATACCGCCTCAAAAACGGCCATGTCTAGTCTTGGAGGAATATACACCCCAACGACATATATCTGGCCCCATTTAACCACGACAAACCCGTCGCCTGCCTCGACTCGAGAACAGACGACGGGTTCGCTAGTTTGCCTCCAAGTGACCGCCGCCAGTCTACATCGACTTACAGCCCACGAGGGACTATTCTGCGGAATTCGGGGCAAAGAGAAGACAAAGATAATGAGGTTTAGAAAGAGAGAAGGAAGGAAAAAGAAATATGACTGGAGATGGAAGGGGAAGAAGTTAGAGGAGGTCAATGAGTTCAAATACCTGGAGTATACGTTAAAGAAGAATGGAGGACAGGAGGCGCATATCAGAGAGAGAAGAAGCAAGGCAGCAAGAGTAATGAGAGAAGTGTGGGAGATAGGGAAAAGGATGTGGAAAAAGGACTGCAAAAGAAAGATATGGCTATATAACACCCTGATATGGACGGTGATAGGATACGGGGCAGAAATATGGGGATGGAAGAAAAGGAGGGAGGTAGAAGATATTCATGAGAGATATCTCAGATAGGTACTTGGATTAAATTGGAAGACGCCAGGATATGTGGTTAGAGATGAAATAGAAAGGGAAAAGATGAGAGCTAGAGCAAGTAAGAGAGCATGGAAGTTCGAAAGAAAACTGAAAGAAGGCAAAGGAGGAGAAATAGCGAAAAAATGTTTAGAAAAAATGAAAGAGAGATGGAAGAGGGGAAGGATAATAGGAAGATGGGAGCAGGAAAGAAAGGACTATCTGGAAAGGATCGAGGAGAATTGGAAGGGGAGGAGGAGTTAGAAGAGGAGGCATTGGAGAGGAAAGAGAAATGAAAGGAGAAACAAGAAAGGATGGAAAAGATCATGGGATCGAATTACAATAGGTGGTATAAAAGTATAAGGAAGGACGGGATTCCGGACTATCTAAAGAAAGGATGGGAGGAAGCAAAATGGAGCAGGGTTGCAAAATTTAGACTTGGTAACGAAGTGAGGGAAGGACTGTACTGGGGAAAAGAGAAGGATAAAAAATGCAGGATATGTGGGAGGGAAGAAGAGACATGGGAACATATATGGGAAGAATGTACGAGATGGGAGGAGTGGGAAGGAGAGGGGTGGCAGGATGTGGTGGGGAAATTACTGGGAGAAAAGGGAGAGGGAAAGGAATGGATGAAAGCAATAGAAGAAATGAGACGAGATGGAGGAGAGAGGAAAATGGGAAAGGAAGAGGGAGGATCCAACAATTCAACGAAGGAGGACCAAGGAGGACGAGACAGCGAAAAGGATTGAAGAGGAATATGTCTATAATAAATTATATGTATTTAATTGTATGTAAATTATTGTAAATTGGATGTACAGGATTGGGTACGTCCCTACAAAACGCCCTTTTAAACCCCTTTGGTGTAATAAAGTACCTTTCTAACCTAACCTAACCTAGAAAGTGTTTGAAGCTCATTAGCTACTTACGCGTCATTTACAGCCCAATTTCTTGAAAACTATCAAAGTTATGAAAAAATTGAATAATACTTTTTTGTAGACAATTTAATAAGCTTTCATTTTGATATCTAACTATTTTTTTAATAAAGTCAATATTTTATTAGATATATGCAAAAAGCCGAAAAAATGCACTTATTTTTCAAGATAGCGGCGAACGCTCACCTTTAATTTATCAGGACTTTTTAGACATTTATTAGTAAGCCTAAACGAACATCTCTACCAAGTCAAACCTTTTGGAATTATTTCTGTCAAATGCTTAAATCGGACCTATTTTGACTAGGCTATTGAGCCCATTACATTTTTTGTTTAGTAGGTTATAAGCTACTACATGTATTAAAAAGTTAGCCAATTTTACTGAGATCCTATATTTCCTATATAATTAATGCGGGGTCCGACGTTTGACGGAAATAACTCATAAAATTTTGAGACTTGGCAAAAATGTTTATTCAAGCGTACTATTAAACATACAATAAGTCCCAAACTCAATCTGTTACGCCATCGCCGCCATCTTGGAAAAATGGCGCTCTAATTCAAATTTTTACTTATATCTCACTAAACATTAGCGATATCAGAATTATGTTTTATAAAAAATAAAGCTTATAAAATTCTCTTCAAAAAAAGTTATATACATTTTTTCCGTTGCTATCTTTATTATTAAAATATTGTATTTTAGGGTAATACGTCCGTAAACTCATTTTCCTAGGAATCTTGTAAAATTTGGACAGCACATTAATGTAAACACGCTCTACACACATGTGCAATTAGAAAAAGATTTATGGAAGTCAAATTAGCACTTTTTACATGTATTGTAGGACGAAAACAGCTTCCGATATCACGTTTCTAATTGTAGAAATCAAACTATTCTTACGGTTATGACGGCGACGAGTCCCCTCGGTTTCGCCCGCCGAGAAGGAGCGCGCCGTCAATTTCACTAAATCTCAAAACCTCTATCGCACTGTATGCCGGAATCGTTACAAGTTATTAATCAGGGATGGTAGCTCGACCAGGTATTTTTCTAAAACTCCGTATGGACGCCAGGTGCGATTACTCGCACCACGTTACGCGAAATCTAAGCCAGCTAATTATCTTGGGTATGGATTCAATATTTCGATCGCTGTTAAATCTCGGAAAGGAGGAGAGGGAGCGCAGCGCAATCAGTACACCAAGTAAATAAACAAAGTAAATAATATATTCAAAAAAGGAAAAAAAATGAGTATTACAAATATTACAATAGTCCCGCTTTCCGCCACAAGTCTCGCGGTAACGGAAAGAAAAGACGTCTAATGACGAATAATTAACGCAAAGCGTCTACTAATGCGAAATCATGATACATGATAAGAGTAGAGTTTCTCTAGTAAGAGTTAGGACACCCCGGTCTGACTCCTGATTGGTTCCGCCATTAATGGGGTAGACGTCAGTGGGAGTGAGACAAAGCTATAAGTGGGAGTGGGACAAAGACCCATGAAAAGTACGAGTGGGGAGGCTGTCTCTCTCGATCGTTCACATAATATAAGAGGAGCTCTGCACGCCACAACGCGATCACGTGAAGCCTCTCGGCTCCACGATAATACGGTGTCCGGCTCGTGCGCAGAACCCCTTTCCAAAACGCATCTGTTACGCGAAGCGCGTTTCGCCGGTTCACAGTAATCTTGAGTCTATCAAAGTACACAATAATTACACAATAATCTGAATCGCTTGCTGATCGTGATCTCCGGTACTGTATCCATACACGGAGATCACCGCTATTACGCCTTGAATCTATCTTATTCCGCGCGGAACGGGACGCACGCGGGACTCTACGCGTAAACGCTAATCACGCGTTGAATCTAATCATACGTATTCAACACGCGTTGACTGTCGGCGGCCGCGCACACGCAAGTTCCCGAAACGGGCAATTGTGTTTCTTTCTCTTGGCCAGACCCTCCCGTAGTAATTATCTCGGCATTTATTCGCGAATTTCACATTACTCGCGGCACAACGCGACTGCCGGAAGGGCCTCGGCTTCGAGACGATGGTGGCCTGAGCGGTAGCCTTACAATTTTCGTGTTCCTTGGCAGCCGGTCGTCCGCAATCGCAGGGGGAGTCGCACCTGTCCGTATGCCGGCTTACGTGACAGTGTCGCTCTTCTGGCCCGACGGACCACGCTGGGCCCGCGCGCTTGCGCGCCGGGTTGCTGGTTCTGTTCGCTGGTCAGCCCTGCTTGAGCGTGGCGCCTCGGTTGCGCGCTTTTCGCTCCGGTTTGCACCCCTGAGTTCTGCCTCGCTCGCCGGCAGTGGATTTGAAACTGTATTGAGTCCGGCTGGTCAGGCCGCGACTTGAAACCGGTCTTCGACGGCCAGGCTGGCCGGGTGTAAGTATGGCTCGTCGACCGGTGACAGCATCTGCTGGGCGAGAGTGGCCTGGTCCCTTCCTGTGCTCTCTGTGCACCGGAACGCGGCGTTATGGGCGCCCACCTCGCGATGCGTCCTTCTATACTGGCTGTGGGCCCCAGCGTAACCCGCCCGTCGACCTTCCTCCCGCAGAGCCTCCACCTGTAATTCCCGCGATGCGACGCAAGTCGTTACAGAGCTTCGTGGCAATCGTGGCCACCTGCTCAGCACTTCTTTCTACAATCTGTAAGTCTCGCAAAAGTAATTAGACCTATTCTGAACGCAACTGCCTCGCCCTTCTCGGGTAAAGGGAGGCACCACCCTTGACGCTCCCCTCGGCCGAGTTTCCATCCGGGCAGAAGACGTGACTTTGTCATGTCACACGGTTTTAATAAAAAACAAGAAAATGATTAAAAAAACTCGCAAGAATATTCTTATAAAAATACAAGATCTTTGAACTAGTTTTGAAGCAATTGATATGTAAAGTACACAATTTCTGATAGCAGTAGATGGATATGTATAAAGCGTTTAAAAATCTAATAGCACACATGAGTAGGTAAGCTATGGGCGTTCTAGGCCGGGGATCTGAGGGGGGGGGTGAGGGTCGGGGGGTATACCGCGGGCGGGGGGGAGTACCACGGGCGAAGGAAAGGGGGAGGGGGGACCCGCGTTTTTCGGGCGTCGCGAGGAGGGAGAGGGGGGACCAGCGTTTTTTGGGCGTCGCGGGGGAGGAAAAGGGGAGCCCGCGTTTTTCAGGCGCTGCGGGGGAGGGAAAGGCGGGAACCGTGTTTTCGAGCGTTGCGGGAAAGGGGGGTACCGCGTTTTTCCGGCGCCGCGCGGGAGGGGTCCGCGGGGTGAGGGTTCGCGTTTTCCGGCGCCGCGGGGCGAAGGGACCCGCGTTCGCGTTTCGCCGCGCCGCGGAGTCCGCGTGCAACGGCCGCGCTGGTCCGCGTGACGTCACACGGCACGCTCGCGTTATCTCTCCCTCGTAGATGTTTCCCCCTCCCTCGGTCGCGCGCGTCTTCTCGTTCGCGCGGTGTCTCACGCCCCCGTCCCCCCATTCGCGCGCGGTCCCTCTCGCTCCCGTCCCTCGTTCTCGCTCGCGATCGCGTTTAAATAAATTTATATTATACATAGAAAATTCGCTTACCACCGCTGGATTTGAATCAGAAACCCCTGGCTCTTGAGTCAGTCACCTTCAGAATACAGGCCATAGTCTCTTAATTTACACAATAATATGTATACACTATACATATACTGCAGGTTATTTACACAGGCTATTTACACAGTAAAAATTTACACAAAAACACACATAGGACAGATTACACGGTAAAATTAGATATAATGGGTCTCCACAAAATAAACAAAAGAGACCATCCATGAGGATATACGGACATGTGTCATGTCTGCGAACAGCGTATAACATCGAGAACAATCTGTGTATTCTGACAATGCATAACGCACAAAACTTCAAATGTCCTGGAGTGAAATAAGAGTATATGCAACACATCTTTGTCAGAGGGTGTAACGCATTTACTTCTGCTTGATTTAACACTCTGAAAATTTCGTCCGGAATATCCTCATCAGCCATTTTACTATCATAACACGAATCGTCTGACAATATTGCGTCATCATCAACTTCCATTCTTTTCTCGTCATTTACTTCCATTTCTTCATTCACTTCCATTTCTTCAACGTTTGCTTCAACTTCCATTCTTTCTTCTCCTTCAAACTGCAATTCTTTGAAATCCATTTTACAGAACGTTGTATGCCTTAAAAGGCGCAATACACGGTACTACTGTTAAAATCACACAGTGCTGACAGTACAAACAGTCGCAACTCTTGAAATTTTTCGACAAAACAGACACGTCCGAACACGCCAACCGACTTTTACTTCCAGTCCTCGGCTACTGAGCGTACCATCAAATTCATCCTTCTACATCTCACTATTGTCACATCGTTCGTTTATCATATCTAATTTCACCATGATCTTAGTAGCATCCATACAATTGCGCCTTCCGAAAAATCTACAATGTGCAGTTTTGCACGTGTGCGATGAAGTCACCGCGAGGCACGTATGTTCTTGAAAACGACATCGCGCCATTGACTTTCGATGATTTGATCTGTATAATTGCTATTGAACCGCTATCAAACGTCTTTAAAAACAACTAAAAAACATCTTTTAAACATAAAAATACAAAACAAGCTCGTGTATATAAACAATAAAGGAGGGTATCGGCCAATAACGAGCGAAAACAAATTAGTTAGAATTATCGATTTTTTCAAATGTATTGTCAACAATGTTGAAGGGACGTTTCGGCACACCGTGCCTTTTTCAGCCTCATAATATACATTAAAATATACGCTTCAGACTATTTTTACAATCAAAAAAATACCTTAGATATTATGAAGTCGCACAAAATTTATAACTACGTATGGATTTAACCAGTGAATCTCAATGCTGTTGACAGCCTGAGTTATCTCGGTGCGCATTTGTTTGAAAATCTTCATTTTAAATCGAACAGGATCCATGATTACTTCCTCAGTGGACAATGGGAATCAATCGTGTCAGTCAGTGAAGCCAGTTCGTCACAATAGGAGTCAAATATATAAAATTAGAACGCGTGTGAACTGTAATGTAATGAAGTGAATTATGTTATTTGTCAAAAAGTAAAATAGTAACAAAAGTTAACGATTCTACGTACTAAATTGTGGAAACACCGAGAGCTATTTTTAAGTACCGTACTGATTCGAATCCTCCGTGCGACTGGGCAACAACGTCGTGACACAGTCAACCATCTAAGGTATTTTTTTGATTGTAAAAATAGTCTGAAGCGTATATTTTAATGTATATTACGAGGCTGAAGAAGGCACGGTGTGCCGAAACGTCCCTTCAACATTGTTGACAATACATTTGAAAAAATCGATAATTCCAACTAATTTGTTTTCGCTCGTTATAGGCCGATACCCTCCTTCATCTTTTAAACAACTAAAACGTCTTTAAAAACAGCTATTAAACAACTAAAACATCTTTAAAACAGCTTTTGAACAGCTAAAACAGCTTTTGAACAGCTTTTAAACAACTAAAACATCTATATTATACTACAAACTATGTAGGAAAAAGAAAATAAAACATTTATATATAATACATATAAAGTTTATTTCAAAAAAATCATAATTTTTTCTGGTGTCGCGACCTCCAGTTAAATATTTTTAATACATTTTGTAATGCGCAATTCTTAACATGTTTTCCGCATCTTACAGTATTAGTAACATCTAGATTATTTAAAGATTCGATATCTTCGTAATCTGCATCCAAAGATTCAATTTTTAGATTTTTCCTCGCTTTATTCTCAAACAGATCCACCAGCCATTCTCGTTTCTGGCATCCCTTGACGTACACAAGAGTCGATGTCTCGTCGCCCTTTCCAAGTACGGCCGATATAACTAGATGTTTCGCCATGCTTTACGCCATGTTTCCATCCTCCCATCGTAGTCCATGGTGATTTGTAATCAACCAGGAAGCGCATGACTTGTCGGATTTCATGAGGAGATTCCATGGCATGGGACATGTAAAAATGTAATGCGCCAACACGGTTCCGTTTCTCAGAACCGCCACCTTTTTCACGACAATCCCGACGGTAAATCATTGCAGATCGATAAACGTCGGTACGATCATGACAAAATAATGGAGCAATCTGTATCTTATCGCAGTACTTCAGTGTCTCTTATATTGCAGTATCTGCTTATATTGCAATATTTGCTAATATTGCAATTTACATGATTTTGCGCACTACGTTCGACAACGGACAGTATTCGATTACGCGATCATGCAAGATGAGACAATAGGCGGTTGTTGAAAAGACCAGTCCCCGCAAGTGCGGAACGCGCTCGAATATTCTCGAAATAATATTTGTTGCGAATTGACGATTGAAAGGTGAAAGCGAGCGTTAGGAATATTCGAGAAACGCTCGATTTGCTCCAAATTGAGTTTATTTGCCTTCCCCCCGGTTTTTTTGGTGTTTTCGCTCGCGCCCGGACCGCCGGTGTACATCGCGTGATCGCTCGTACTGCGACCAATAGCCTGGTCGCTCGACGATTTGGAGCCAATCAGCGTTTCTCACGTCTCGAATTTCCTCGCGGAAAAGTTCGGAGCTCCGGCCGCGATCGCTTCGCTTGCTCCGGCCGGGAGCTTAGTGAGCCTTGAGAAACTATCGAGAGCGACACGTCGAGCGCAAGCTTATTGTAAAATAAAGTAAGAATCTACAAAACGACGCCTTAGTTAATTTTTGAACTTTCTCTCCTCGTTCGCGGAGTGACTACCCGATCGGGAGATAGCGTTCCGACGCGAAAGGTGCGGACCGGCCAATTCGATTCGATACAAACAATTAATGGTCCTTCGAGCCGGATTCGCAAGCACGTGAAACGAAGTTCGCGACCGTGTCGCCCATCGCTTATACGTGCTCCTTGCTTCTCGCTCGCTGCGCAGCACAAGTGATTGTTTTCGTCAGCCCGGCGTGCCAGCACGGATACGCGCAGACATTCGCCGATAGAACCGTCGCACGAGAAAATCGGGATCGAATCGTTAATTCCCGGTTCAACGGCGGTCTCACGAAACAATGCAGTAAGAATTGCAATACGAGTGCGGCATCACTGACAATTGGCTCACTCAAAACTCGGAGCGCTCTACACTCGCTCTATAAATATTAGTGTCCCGTTCGAACTGAAACCAGTGCTCTCGTCACGAGTGTTCCTCGAGATTCGCAGAAGTCCGGTGAAGCCCGTGCCTGCAATCTTCCTGAACGGAATTCACGAGTGTACCGAGATATTCGCTAATCGGAGTAATCCCGCGCGCACCCGAGCTGTCTGCTCGCCGCGGATTCACTACGATACATTCTTTACCGACCGTGATTACTGGACCCGAGGCAGTCATGTCGGAGGATCTCCAAAGACTCCTTATCGAGCAAAATTGTGTTATCACGTCGATAAGGAGAGTATTGATAAACTTCAAGAAGTTGTCAAAGAGTCAAATCATTCTTTCCAAAACAAAGAGTCGATTACAGGCGTTGGAAACGCTATGGGAAAAATGCCACGCCAGCATTCACCAGACGGCGACCGCCGAGGAAAAGAAGACGGCCCCGTACTTCCTTGAGGAGCAGTTTTACGCAGCCGAGGACGCCTATCTGGAAGCATCAGATTACCTCAACGACACCATCGGTAAACTCTCCAAGAGCGAGCCGTCCACCGCCGAAAAAGGTAGCGACCATTCTTTTCGCGATGCATTCGCCGGAGCATCATTACAATTGCCTCGTATCACGCTTTCCAAATTTTCGGGAAATTTTGCTGAATGGGAAAATTTTCGCGGTATTTTCGAGTCGCTCGTTGCGGTAAATGAGTCATTATCGAATACTCAAAAACTTCATTATTTGAAGGCGAGCGTTACGGGTGACGCCGCATTGCTAATCAACAGTATTAAAGTTTCCGATGCAAATTACCAAGCCGCATGGCAACTCCTCGCGGACGAATACGATAATCAAAACGCGATTATTCATTCGCATATCCATGCTTTCGCCGATCTGCCTAAAATGAAGACAGAAAACGTTATCGAGTTGAAACAACTTCGCGACAACGTATCAGCTTCTCTAGCTGCTTTAACGAACTTAGATCGTCCGGTTATTTATTGGGACGATTTGCTTGTGTACTTGATAGCGCAGAAATTTAGTTCGAAAACACGTAATGAGTGGAATTTGATACAAGGCAATTCCGACGCGTACCCGACATACAAGGAAATCCACGATTTTATGACTCTGCGAATTCGCGGTCTAGCGGACTACTCCGCGCAGTCCGATCTTGCGGCAAATAACCCGCGCGCTAACAAAGCCCGTTCGTCAGTCAATAACGTGTCCGCCGAAAAATGCGTCGGTTGCTCCGGCAATCATTATTTGGCCAAATGCGACGACTTTAAAGGTCAATCGGTAGAACAACGAATACAACTTGCTCGTCAGTACAAATGTTGTCTCAATTGTTTACGAATCGGTCATTTCTTAAAAAATTGCCCGAGCAAAGGTCGATGCAACCGTTGCCGTCGAAATCATCATACACTCTTACATATCGAATTCGACGAAGGTTCAAAGAAACAGAATCCTTCTGCCATCGCGTCGATTACAGAGCCGTCAAACCCTGTCGCGTTACCCGTTCCATCTACGCCGAGCACGGTTGCATCGGCGTCTGTTCAAACAGTTCACTCCTCCCGAGAACTTACAAAACCGCCGCCACGAGTACTGCTCGCGACCGCATGGATTAAACTGACTACTCCGGAGGGTCGTGCCTTTAAGTTGCGCGCGTTATTGGATCAAGGCTCTACGTACAGCTTTATTTCGGAGTCGCTTTGCCAAATAATGCGTACCAGGCGTTATTGTGCTGGTTTGAAAATACATTGCTTCGGCGAGAAATTTAGCGGCATGGCTAAATCTCGCGTGCATCTCACTCTCGCGCCCTGTTCGGGACAAGGTCCGACGTTTCCTTTTACGGGTTATGTCTATCAGAAAATAACGTCATATTCAGCCTCTCAAACCAGACCTACCGAATTGTGGCCACATTTGCATGATCTGAAATTAGCGGATCCTGAGCCGTCTAGCCGTCACCCGATTCATGTACTCATCGGCGCGGACTTATACGGTTCGTTATTGTTGAATGACGTTCGTCAAGGGCCTTTCGGCACTCCCACGGCTCAGCTCACAGTCTTGGGCTGGATCGTCTCAGGCCCTACCGGAAACGCTAGCTCAGATACGGAATCCGCTTCGGTTCTTAACTGCGTAACATGTGAAGAAACAAACTCGTTACTTCAGCGATTTTGGGCTGACGAAAGTATCCCTGCTCAAACTCCTCTTACTGAGGAAGACGAACGATGTGAACGACACTTCGTCGAAACCCACTCGCGTAATTCGCAGGGGCGCTACATCGTGCGTCTACCGTTTAAGAACGGTCCCCCGGGTAATATTGGTGACACTCTTCAAAGGGCTATGCTCTTATACAAAAAAATGGAAAGCAGATTGCTGCAAAGGCCAACAATCGCTAATCAGTACCATGAATTTCTTGCGGAATACGAGTCTATGGGTCACATAAAATTAGCGAGCGCGTGCGAGGCATCGCTATTTCCCCCAGTCTACATACCTCATCATTTCATGCTGCGCGAGTCGAGCTCAACTACGAAACTTCGCGTAGTATTTAACGCTTCCTGTAAAACAAGCGACGGAACTTCGCTTAACGATCACCTGATGGTCGGCCCCAATCTTCAACAAGATATCGCGGCGATCATATTACGTTGGAGACAATTTTGCTACGTATATACTGCGGACATTGCAAAAATGTGCCGCCAAATTTTGATACATCCGGATGATGCAAACTTTCAAAGAATTTTTTGGCGTCCGCGAAACAGCCTACTGATCCTACTTTACTGTCTACTCACGGTCACATACGGCCAAGTGCCGTCTCCATTTCTCGCGAAGCGTACTCTACGTCAATTAGGACTGGACGAAGGCAAGGCCTTCCCAGCCGCTCTCCAGATATTAGAAGAACAAACTTACGTTGATGATGTCCTCTTCGGGGAGGACGATATCGCGACTCTCAAGGAAACCCGCGCACAGCTCATCGCTTTAATGAAGCGAGGAGGATTTCCCCTCCATAAATGGTCAGCGAAACTTTTGCAAGACATTCCCGTGGATCAATGCGAATCCTCTGATCGTAACCTCAAAGAGGACGATACTCTCAAAGTATTAGGTCTGTCTTGGTCGCCACACGAGAATTCATTCCGTTTTCTGGCAACTCAATGCTCTCCAACGGTGCACACGAAACGCTCCATATTGTCATTTATCGCGAAGCTCTATGATCCCCTTGGATGGGCATCCCCCATCGTCATCTCTGCTAAAATTCTAATGCAGGAGCTCTGGTTACGAAAACTTGAATGGGATACTCCGATTCCGGAAAATCTATTGACGCGTTGGACCGATTACAGCACTGATCTGTGTAAGATTAACGACGTGCGCATTCCTCGATGGACCAGAATGCATCGAAACATGACCGGAGTAGAACTTTACGGGTTTGCTGACGCTTCCTCCAGAGCTTATGCTGCCGTCGTCTATCTCAGAGTCCCGCATAGTAATTCGAACATACAGATCAGTCTTCTTGCGGCAAAGACGAAGGTCGCCCCGTTAAAGACAGTCAGTGTTCCTAGACTCGAACTCAACGCCGTCGTGCTGTTGATTAGATTATTGGAATGGGTCAGAACTTCTTTGAAATTCGAAGGAGTCCCTCTGTTTGGATGGACGGATTCGAACATTGTGTTAGCTTGGATCCGTCAACATCCATCCAGATGGAATTCGTACGTTGCCAACCGCGTTTCGGAAATACAAACTCGCCTTCCTTCCATGAACTGGAATCACGTTCGCTCAAAGGATAACCCGGCTGATTGCGCATCTAGAGGCCTTTCAGCCACTAAATTGGTTAGACATGAGTTATGGTGGTCCGGGCCGTTCTGGCTCCGTGAGCACTCCGACTCATGGCCTATTCCGGACGAACCTTTGCCCATGCGAGAGAATACGCTCAAAACGGTACTCGCGGAAGAGCGTAAATCTGCTATTCATCATGCCGACTCTTCTCCGGAATGGGACCTACCTGACACTTGCTCCAGTTGGACCCGGCTCCTCCGCGTTACTGCGTATATCAAACGCTTTATTCAGAACTTAAAAAACAAGTCCGCCTCTTCACCAATTGTAACTTCAAGATTATCCATACGGGAGCTCCGAGATGCTTCCGCCTTTTGGCTTCGATCAGTGCAATTAACTTATTTCTCAACCGAGTGGAAAGCTCTAAAGGCCCGCTTTCTTATTGCCCGGACGAGTCCGTTACGTTCTCTTAACCCATTCATTGGGGAAGATGAGTTAATACAGCTTAGCGGGCGGCTTGAAAATTCAACACTGGGCTACAATGAGCGCCACCCCGTAATACTCCCGAAACATCGCATCTCGGATCTAATAATTGACCAAGCTTACAAACTCTCGCTCCACGGCGGAACGCAGCTGACGCTGAGAGTTTTGAGACAGAACTTCTGGATTCTTTCCGCGCGTAGTCTGGTTAGGTCCCATGTACTTCGCTGTGTCGCGTGTGTTCGTCAGTCCGCGAACACCGCTACTCAGCTCATGGGCGATCTGCCCAAACAGCGAGTAAATCCTTCTCCACCCTTTACTCACACCGGAGTTGACTACGCCGGCCCTATGAACGTTATTCCGTTTGTTGGCCGGGGTCAAAGGGGGAGGAAGCATTACGTCGCCGTGTTCGTATGTCTCGCGACCAGAGCTATTCATCTTGAGTGCGTAGAGGACTACTCGCGGGCCGAATTCGTCACACTCTTGTGTAAGATCGAAGCTTGCCTAAATTCTAGACCAATCACCGCTCTCAGCGATGATCCGACGGACCTTTCCGCGTTAACGCCTGGACACTTTCTAATAGGACGTCCGCTTGTTAACGTACCGGAGGAATCCGTCCTCGAACTCGACACGAGCCGCCTATCGCGATGGCAACATATATATACGGTTAATGCAGGAACAGATTTGGCGTTCTTGGTCAGTAGATTATTTACATTCCCTGCAACAACGCCATAAATGGTCTGAATCGTCTCCCGACCTCAAAATCGACGAGCTAGTTCTGCTGAAAAATAACTTACTACCTCCCTCAAAGTGGGAGCTCGCGCGAATCTAACAGGTTCACCCGGGAGCTGACGGACGCGTACGGGTGATTACTGTACGTACGGCTAACTCGGAATTCAAGAGACCAATAACTCAAATCTGTCGCCTGCCTGAAACCATTAACCGATCCTCGTCGGAATAACCGACAGCGATACGGTTTCTCGATTCACGTATGATCATATCATTGTAAATAGTTGACTGTATCATTGTAAATATCTGACTGTAAATATAGTACGCATAAGTTAAGTACGCTTACGTTCTAAGGTGATGTAAAATAAACACACGACAACTACCTGTAAGATAGACTTAATAATGTGAAAACTGCCTCTCTCGATTCAGGGAAAACGACTGCGAAAATCAAACGTTCTCGTGCCTCTTCTTTCGTATCCGTTCGAATACGAGGCGGGCGGTATGTTGAAAAGACCAGTCCCCGCAAGTGCGGAACGCGCTCGAATATTCCCGAAATAATATTCGTTGCGAATTGACGATTGAAAGGTGAAAGCGAGCGTTAGGAATATTCGAGAAACGCTCGATTTGCTCCAAAACGAGTTTATTTGCCTTCCCCCCGGTTTTTTTGGTGTTTTTGCTCGCGCCCGGACCGCCGGTGTATATCGCGTGATCGCTCGTACTGCGACCAATAGCCTGGTCGCTCGACGATTTGGAGCCAATCAGCGTTTCTCACGTCTCGAAATTTCCTCGCGGAAAAGTTCGGAGCTCCGGCCGCGATCGCTCCGCTTGCTCCGGCCGGGTGCTCAGTGAGCCTTGAGAAACTATCGAGAGCGACACGTCGAGCGCAAGCTTATTGTAAAATAAAGTGAAAGTCTACAAAACGACGCCTCAGTTAATTTTTGAATTTTCTCTCCTCGTTCGCGGAGTGACTACCCGATCGGGAGATAGCGTTCCGACGCGTAAGATGCGGACCGGCAAATTCGATTCGATACAAACAGCGGTAGTATTTGCCGGTACATTCTCTTTACAGTCAAATTCTATTCGCACATTCACGGTGGCGCTCTTGACAGATTCGTTTTGTCGCGAGCAATTAATGACAACAAAAGGTCCTTTTGTCAGGAATGTAACCACGGTGCAAAGCGTATCGAAGTAGTCGCATCCGTAATAAGCTTTACGAAAACGCGCATACATATCGAAAAGAACGGCGTATTAATTTTTTCCAAAATCCAGATTCATGTCATCGTACGGATAAAATTCAGAGTTTAGATAAAGTTTCACGTTGGTCAAGTTACAGTCATCGAATACGCTATCATCTTGAGACATGATATTCTTGCGCCCGGTCTGCAGCGCAAAGATAACGTACCGCGGCTTCTCCAGCCGAGTCGCCGTTTTGACGACCCACGAATGCTTGGTCGTGCTCTGCAACATGGGGTACTCGTACAGATCCCATGAACGGAAACTAACACTAAGATATTGCCCGCTTTCCAAGGCCCGTAGCATGGATAGCTTATTGATCTCGTTTAATATGACGTGAGGCATTCGCCACTGTATTTTAAACAATTCAATTTCCGGTTCCGTCGCCGGATTTTCTACAATGCAATTGTTATCGCTGCGCGCTCGTATCAAAATTAATTCGTGACGAGCGTTAACAACCACGCGTTTGTAATCCTCGCAAAAGCCCAACAATGTGTTGAGCGGTACGCAAAAGTTGAAATATCCCTCCGGGAATAAAATGTCCTATCCAGCATTTTGCATAATTTTTGCTTTGCTCATTTGTAAACAATACATAGTTCTTGATGGTACTGGTTATGCCAACGTTTCTGTTGCGATCAATCTCCACGCCATTGAGCTCATATCGAATTTTATCAAACATGAACGCCACGCAATTATTCGCAAGCGTTGCCACAGACTCGTCATTTTTTCTCTTTATCGTCAATTTTCCTTCAACGTAGAGAAAGCTCTCGCACGGCAACGTGTATAAATCCTGCTGTTGTATGGGTATTCTTATCTCATCGTTATGTCCAAACGTTGTGTTGGCGTACGAATTGTACGTGTGTGTTTCAATCTTTACGACGCTGTCGTCAAAGATCGGTTCACCTCCAATGTTTAAGATATTAACTATTTCGTACGACGAAACCCAATGATTTCAAAAATTCAACGTTCGCAGTGAGTTTCTTCTTTGGCGATCGGATTGTCTCTCTAATTTTGTTTCTCGTCTGTTGCACCTGCTCAGCTTCGTTCAGTACGAGCATCTCACGTTATCGCTGTCGTCTTCGTACATGCAGTCTAACGATGATCTCTTTTCCGCGAAAATCAATCAATTGACCGTCCTGATCCACGACGCGAAGCGTCAAGTCTGAAATGCTCCGTACGATGATCGGAAGGTAAATAATCTGTGCCGGCGTTTCCGATACCTTATATTCTGGAGGCACGCTCGGTGAAAACTCGTGTATCGTGTGCACATACTTGTCGTTGCTGTACGCACCCGCTGTCACGTTACACTCTATGCGAATGATGTTTACGTTGATGATATTTAGCGGAACATCCGATTCGTTCCATTGTCGCGACTCCAGCACGCGATTCGCTGAAAATCCCAGCAGCGATCCAATGTTGTTCGGTTTTGTGAAATTTATCCGATAAGCACACTTGATCTCGCTCTTCATCGTATTGTTATTAGCACGAATAATAATAATCAATGGGTGCGGTTCATCTTCGTTTGTTGAGACATTATTGGATTGGTTCCATAAAAGAGCGCGTTTCAGATACATGTCTATATCACGCAGTTCGTACGATCCTTCGAGAATGGTAATCTCCTTGTCGTCGTCGTCATAGTAGAATTTATTGTTTGACAAATTTACATTCGGTATCGTGTGATAAGTTTCAAAATATGTTAGACCGAGCTTGTAATCGCCATCGCTCAAATCCACGGCGGGAAAGTAGCTTACCGCGAAGATGCTGCTCTTGCCGGTGAGCGTAAATGTCAGTGACATGTTTGAATGAATACTGAGATTAAACAACGTAACGCCGGTCTTTAAATTGATTGTCAACCGACTGTAGAAAACGCAGACACAGTTGTCCGCAATTGCTCTGATCGTATCGCTGATAAGGCGTGCGATTGTACTCTATTACATTGTTTTTTAGATACTGCGCCAATTCTCTCGGTGGTCGAAGATAGCCAAAACTGTCGAAATATATGGCACAATCTTCCCTTTTCGCGTACGCCACCCAGTGAGTACCCGGTCCCTCAGTATTATCCAAATTCACGATACCGCTCTTGTTTCGACGTATACCGCCGATCGGTAGCGAGTCGCGCATGAAAATACCTCTAAAATATGGAATGCGCATACGTTTTGCCAATTGTTGCAGTTGTACATTGGCAGTTACACCCTTGGGGATTTTTAGCGTCTCTTCGACGTTTTTTTTTCTCGAGACTCCCCGTCCGCGTTTGTACGGAGCGAGATAAAGTCCGTGACCTTCCATGGCGCGATTGTGACGTTGCATCTTCTCCAGCTAACGTCGCGCGGCTTTGTCATCATTCACGGCCTTTGCGACTCCCTCCGCTCCGCCGACCAACGAGCCGAGAACCCCTAATAACGGCAGGATCGGTAGGATACCGCCACGTTTCGCTACCGGAAGTATTCGCTTGGTCTTCTTCTTTTTCTTTGTTTTCAAACCCATACCGAGTTTCGTTTTAGCCTTCATGGCCGCCCAGACGGCTGTAGCCGCAGCTCTCTCTCCGAAAGTCGAATCGTTCGCGGTGACACGTTTTCGAGCTTTCGCGGCGAGTATATTGTCTGCCACGTGTCGTTCTGCGAGATCGTTGCTACGCGAGTAGGCTATGTCGTGCTCGCGACACACTGCGTCCAATGGATTAATACCCCGATCACCTCTTGCCAATCGTGTTTCTAAACGAGTTCCCGGACCGCAAAATTGATAGCCGGGGATATGTAATTCGATCGGAAACGCGTTTATCGCGCGATTCAGCAGACCTCGACCTATCTTCGGCGGCATTCGCCGCAGTTTTCTATCAACGGCGGCGGACCGTCGATGTGCGTTTGCTGACACGGCAAATTATAATGTATTAAACAGCGCCGATATTGCTGAACCTCCGAATCTGCCTTGATATGTTTGGGAAGCTTATCCCACAAATAATCTATGTGATTATAAAACTGTCGTAGTAGAATGACTTTTGGTATATACTTTAACTGCTCGGCGGTTAAATCGTAAATATCGCTGTTATCCGACACGAGCAAAAACATTTTAACGACTGAGCATCTCAGCTCTACGCGTCTCTATAAATAGGCCAGCTTTCTCGATACTGTTTTTTATTCGTTGTGGAGGGGCGGTAAAATGCGGTTTGTACGACAATCGCGGACGATCAAAGTGACAAACTTTGACGATAAAATGCAGTTAACGAAAGAGGTACGCAAACATGGGGGCATACTACCGATTTCTATACGCGGTATCATCTGCGGTCCGTCGAATTGCGGCAAGACAAACGTCTTGATAAGCTTGCTGGAAAGTCCGCACGGTGTACGTTTCGAGAACGTGTATGTGTACTCGAAATCGTTGCAACAACCGAAATATAGATATTTAAAAAATATACTAACACCGATAGAAGAGATTGGCTATTTTACGTTCTCGAATAACAGTGACGTCATTCCGCCGAGCGAGGCGCTCCCGAATTCTATTTTTCTCTTTGATGACGTAGCGTGCGACAAGCAAGATACAATAAGAGAATACTTTGCAATGGGCCGGCACGCGGACGTTGACTCTTTCTATCTTTGTCAGACGTATGCAAAGATACCGAAGCATCTTATACGCGACAACGCGAATTTATTGATTATGTTTAAACAGGATGGTACCAATCTGAAACATATATAAGTAGGGGGATAACCTCCACTTCTACACTCAAGCATCTCGCTTGCGGTTAGCGGGGTCGGGGGGTGCCTCGCTGCCGCGGGGGGAACGCCGCAAGCGGTGGGCGAGGGGGTCGAGGGACGGTGTTAAAGGTCATCGAAGGGGGGGCTACGCGGGGGGAAAAGTCCCTAGGCGTTTTGCTAAGCGAAGGGGGGAGCGCGACGCGGGGGGACGGCTGTTTACTGGTATTTGTGGGAACCTTGTTGGAAGTAAATTCCCTAGGCGGGTAAATAGGGAATATCGCGCCGCAGGGCCGCCAACGGGACTCGGCGCGGAGACGCGGGCGTTCTGAAGGGGGCGCTCGGAGCGGCGCTCGCGCCGTTACCGACTGTTTTGGAAAATCGCGCGCTAATTTTTTCGCTCGCGCGCGTCTGGGCGCGTCCGGACTCGTTCAAACTCGTTCGAGGTCGCTCCTCTCGACGTTCCGGGAAAAAAATGCGTTCAAGGTCGTTCGTTTCGCGAGTCTCGATCGCTTTTTTTCGTTGTTGTTTTATTCTCGGTTCGAAGGTCGTTTCGATCCGCGTCGCGGATGACACGATCGCCGCGACATCGGGGGTAAGCGCGGTCGCGCGGAGATAGGTATACGAATCTGGGAAAAAAGGGGAAAAAAGAAAAAGAGAGCGCACAGATGAGATACGTAGTCTATTTTATTTAGAAAAAAAATACACGCGCGTTTACATTGTTTCGCTCGTATGAATATATATATTTGTAGACGCGACATTATTATTAGGATCGGAAACAGAGCGCGGCGATCTCGCAGTCGACGATGTTGTCAGGATCGAAGAAATCGCTTTTCAGTATCCCAGTTTGAGCCGAGGTACCCGTCTTGTTCGCGTGGGCGGCTATCTCCCGATAGCGCGAATACTTCGCGTCGACCTCCTCGGTCGCTGTGCTCAGCGCCCGGACGACGCGATTGACGCAAAATTGGAGATCGTACAGCGTGAGCAGGGTTTTGAGCACCATCGCCACGCGAGCCAGGTTGAGTAGCTCCATACGTAGGATCGGCGTGTTGTTGATTATTCCGAATCGCAGCGTCATCCCTTCGATCGACATCGGCTAGGGGGGACGAGTTCCGTCGGAGAGACCGCGTTCCATGCACGACAATATGTCGCGTTTGCGCTCGACCAGCCCTTTCCACATGTCGAGCGTCAGGGAGATCTCCCTGCCTTGTTTGTTTCCCAGGGCGATATCCACGTACGAAGGCGTGGTGTTTGTGCTGTACCATGGTGACTTGATCGTGATACCTATAGCTATGTACTTGTAGCCAGTCGTCGTCAGCAGATAGCGCGTCGTCAGGACGCGCACCGCGGGCACCTCGACGGGTAAATCGGAGGGAGGGCGAGAGCTGAAACGAGACTCCTGACCATGACGGCGATAATGACGATCGTCCTCGACGGGCGCGTCGGTGGAAGGATGAGAGCTGCGACGCGACTCCTGGCGATGAGGACGATAATGACGATCGTCCATCAAACTGATCTTTTGTATTTTATTGCCGTTGTATTTCGCCTCCGAATCCGCTGTTTCCGGAGGGGAAATACCCCTCGGCGCGGGTCGATCGGCCAACGTCGAGAACATTTCGCGCTGCGCGCTGCGGTAACCGTTCGTTTCTGATTTTTTTTCCGACGCGTCATATTCGGCCGACGATGCGACACTGATGCCTTGGGGGGGACACATCGGTATAAGTAAAAAAGATCTGACTTATGTCGCGCGTGGCGTGGTGTGGGTTTGCGCGGTCCTCTACTTCCTTCGACGGATGCGGAAATCGGAGAGCCGAACGCTGGTGTCGTCATCATACGAATAATCGCTCGCCGCTGACGTTAATGAGTTATCGTTGAGGCGTACGATTCGATCAAGGAGATCGCGCAACTGCTGCAACAGTTCGGCCCTAGGGCAGACGATATTTAGTATCCGCAGATCAAATTTACCGGCCGACGAGACGGTCCTCGTAAATTCGTTGAATTTGTAGAACTGCGCCCGAGTGGTGAAGTACAGATTGCCGTCGACGTAGCGAAAGATCGACGTCACGCCGGTCGGTATTCCGGGAAACGTCGCCTTGAGGGGCGTAAATTTGGCGACTCTCTTGTCCTTGTCGCATTCGTCTATCTTGCCCACCGCGTTACCGTTGAACACCACGAAGGAACGTCCTCTGTGGGTGTTCACCGCTCCGTTGATCAACGTGTTTTTGGAAAATCCGAGTTCTTGCAAGGTCTTCAGCCAACCTGGGCGCAGACTAAATTCCGGATATTGAACCAAGTATACCAAATTATCTACGAACACCACGAGATTGCCGGATGGGGATTGATAGGCGGCGGTCACGCGCGTGTAATTGTCGTGAAGAAAGCTCATGTGATTCGAAAGGGCTAAAGGTCCGTTGTACGTCCTACCGTCCAGATCGATCGACCAAACGTAACGCTTGTACGAGATGTACATTCAATTTTCTAAAATCAATATCCCGTTCACGCGATCGAGGACAAATCCGGCGATGGCGGCGGCGGCGTTGCCGGCGTCCGACGCGGGGGCTTGTTGTGGTCGAGTTTCACCGGATACTGCTGGTCCGGCTGTATCGCGAACATCACCGATGTTTTGCGCCTGTTGTACACCAATCCGAGAGAGTGGCCGATCTCGTGCGTCAGCGTGTAATGCAGGGAGAACCTATCCGCGGGATGTTTATTGACGTAAATGTGCCACGGCTCGTCCCCGTCGACGTGCACCTCGGAGACGAACCCCGCTTGGTCCGTCGGGAGAGACGCGTGGGCGAGCACGTTGCCGGGACCGTCGAATTTGTCCGAGCAAATTGCTCCGTTTACCTTGGTATTCGTGTTATAGTGACGTAGGCGTCGCCAAGATATTATAATGTCGGCATTCGGCGTTTCGGAGCGTTCGAACGTCAATGCCGAATGCTGCGACCACAGGTCGAACGCGGCCCGCGCCGTTCTCAGCTCGGTCTCGTCGGTTAAGTGAAAATGCCACGTCAGGTGCGTCTTCGGCCATTTGGATAGGCTCGCTTTCGTTCCGTGCTTCAGAATATCTCGGAAACCGCATCGCGGTTTACTCATCAATTGCAGCGTTTTGTTGTTGGGCGTTCCGTCGCCGGGTAAATCGTAGTAATTCTGAAAATCCTCGAAGGCTTTGCGAAGAACGTCGTTTCGTCTCTGAGCCGGAACCGCGTCTACATCTTTGGACAGATATCCGTATTTCTGCAGGTAATCGAACGTGAGCTCGTAATTTTCGTCCGTAATTGTGGGATTGATGCACCTCGCGGCGATAAAACACGCGGTTAACGCGATTACGCGCGCGAGCCACATTGTCGAGAGCGAGAAACGGCGAAACTGCGATGACGGCGCGTTGCGGTTTGAGCGCGATCTCGACGAGCGCTCCGGATGCGAACGTTTACGCGAGGACGCTCGTTAGCGATAACGCGGATA
>NW_020220046.1:36946-50628 GCF_003070985.1 Temnothorax curvispinosus | reverse complement strand
TCGAAAAAATTGAAAAAAACGAAAAGTGGGGGGCTGATCTAAAAATTAGTTTTTTAAAATTTTTTTTCGTATTATTCATATTATGGTTATAATATTCGAGCACAATATAGCACAAACCTAGCACAATTCAGCACAACCGTAAAAATATGTTAATTCTAAAAGTGGGGGGCTAACTTCTAATAGGTTAGGCGCACTTTATCTCGCTCCTCATGGTATTCTCGTTGGCGCGAAGATCGAGCACTCTATCGCCACCGCCGTCGTCCCCGTATATGTTATAACCGTCGCCATCGTCGTCGTCGTCTTTGTCCTCGTATACGTGATAAACCTCGTCGTCGGCTTCGTCCTTCTCCGTTCGGTTTTTTTCTTTTACCCGTCCAGCGTCATCGGTCTGCGGTTTTCCTCCTTTCTCTTTAATTTTGTCTTTCTCGCGGGCGCGACGTTCGCGATAGAGAAGAGCGGCGCGCAGATATCTGCTCACGGCTCGCAGCTCGTACGAACCTTCCGGAACAACGATTCTCCGGTCGTCCTCGCCGTAGTAGAAGCGATTGTTCGCGGACGTAACGTTCGGTATCGAATTGTACGTCTCAAAAGTCGCCAAACCCAGCTCGTATTCGTTGTCGCTCAGATCCAAAGCGGGAAAGTGACTCGCCGTGAGAACGCTGCTAGTCCCGGTCAACGTGAGCGTCAACGACATCGCGGGAGAACGTCGATCGTCCGCCGCTCCCCCAATCGATCTCGCGAAGAAATTGCAGGCACAGCTGTCCGCAGATTCTCTGATCAAATGTCTGGAACGCGCGACGATTGTACGTCACGACCGCGCTCTCGCCGCCACCGTCGCCGAGATACCGCGCGAGATCCCTCGGCGGACGGAGATTTCCAAACGCGTCGAAGTAGATCGCCAAGTTCCCTTTTTTTGCGTAAGCGACCCAATGCGTGCCCGGGCCCACCGCGTCGTCGAGATTCACGATGCCGCACTCCGCGCGTCACACCCTCGTTGGCAGAGCGTCGCGCATAAACACCCCGCGGAAGAACGGTATGCGCAAGCGACGCGCCGATCGATCGAGCTGTTCGTTAGTCGTGACGCCGTACGGAGGTAGATGCGCTAACGTCGCCTTCTTCCGCGAGGTTTTTTTTTTCAACGACTCTCTTCGCGCCACCTCCGCGCTTCTTATACGGCGCAAGGTACAACCCGCGACCCTCCATCGCGCGATTGTGTCGCTGCAATTCGTCGAGTTGTTTTTGCGCCGCTTTGTTGGCGCTCACCGCTTTGACCACGCCGGCCGCGCTACCGATCAAGGAACCGAGAGCGCCCAACATCGGTAGAAAGGGCAAGAAGCCGCCGCGTTTTGCCGTCGGAAGTATCCTCCGCTTCTTCCTTCTCGTCTTCGCGCTTCTTCTCAATTCCGTTCCTTTTACCGACGTATATTTAGCAAATAAATTAAAAATTATTGAAAATTAACTAACCCAATCGTTTGGAAATCATTTGGAGATATTTGGAAAAAACTTTTCAGAGTTTGGAAAACCATACAATAATCACAATTAATTAAAATCAATTAAGCGTATAATTAGCAGAAAGTTTCTAAAAAATATTGTTTTTTAATCTAATCGCTCCAGAATCATTTGGATAAAGTGTCGATATAATTTTTATTATTTAGAAAACAACTATATTCTAATAAAAATTAATTAAAGGTCAATATTCCGTTTTAATGTCTGCACTATAGTGCAATAAAGTACACATACTTCTCCTGACGACGAGTGGCAAGACTGGCAAAAAATCAGCAACCTAACCTACAGTTTGCTCCAATAAACCTACAGTGGATTCTTGCTGGCGATTTTAATTCACAGTCCCGTTCTCAATGAATTCAGATTAACGTAAGTAATTGCGCGATATAACAAGTACATATTCTCATCCCGATATCTCGTTATTCATACTCGTGTTTATACTTTTCCTGCTCGATTTCCGAGCTACTCTTACAACTATGAATATTAATCATTATTTTCTAATTTTCCCATTGTTTTTATTTGTTGTAATGTTTTTTTAAATGCATTAATGCAGCACGCAATTATTTCTGAGTGAACTGATTGATCGACAAGTTTGACACGTACAAAAATGATGTAAGTTTAAAGATACTGCGTGTATTGTATGTTGCTTTATTGCAAAGTATATCAAATTTGCATAATAAGAAATAAATATGTGATACATTAATAATTATTGTTACAACAAACAGATATGGACAGATATAAATCTGACAAAACTACAGATAGTTCTAGCTTTTGAATTCAAATTAGGTTAGGTTAGGTTAGGTGAAAGGGTGTGGTCATCTAGTGACCATTCACTCGGAGACCTGAGGTCCATTGTGATACCCTATTTTTAACCCTTGACCCGTCTTTACCACCTCGCGTTGAAACACTTCCAGTTCCGTGCGAAGCTCATTATATTGTCAATGCCCATCTCCGCTGCGTCTTCCAGTCCATCCAGAAATTCTTGTCCCATTGTCTGGAGGCGTCGGTTTTCTAGGGCTGGACACCAGCACATCAGATGCTCAATTGTTTCTTCTTCCTCGTTGCATTCTCTGCAGCTGCTGTCATCTGTGATTTTCCATTTCTGGAGGTTCACTCCGACCGCACAGTTTCCTGTGACGACTCCTGCTGCTATGCGAACCAGGTTCTTCTTGTGTTTCAATAGTTGCCTAGTCCTATTGTTATCTATCTTAGGCCAGAGATTTCGGGCTATCCCGCAATCATTCCGGTTTTGCCAAATCTCTCTGTGTTTCTCCAGTATAATTTCCTCTATGGCATCTTTTAGTGAACTGATCGGTGGTAGTGGGGAGTCCATTACCTCCGCGCCGTTCCCTCCCGCCCCCAGCTTTGCCAGTCTGTCCGCACCTATGTTCCCTACCACATTTTTGTGACCGGGAACCCAGCGCAGACCGACCCCGTCGCCGCGGAGCCAGAACAGCGCTTCTTGGCAACTCATCACTACCTTTGATCTCACTGTTTTTGATGCAATACTTCTGAGCGCAGCCTGACTGTCAGAGTAGATTGTGACATCCCTTAATGGTTTGCCACTCACCCAGATTAGCCTGGCTGCCTCCCTTATTGCACAGATTTCTGCCTGTATGGCGTGGCAACCGTTCTTTAGTCTGTATGACTTCTGGATGTTGAGCGCCTCAGAGTAGATTCCAATGCCTGCACCCGTTTTGGTTATGGAGGCATCGGTGTAGACTGATGTCTCGTGTTCGTTTATCACCGAGTTATCCTCCCATTCCTCCTTAGAGGGGATGCGTATGTTAACACACCCCTCAAAGTTATGCCTGGCAACTAAGTAGTCCGTTGGACTATTCAGGTTTAGTCCTTTGTTACTGTTCAGTTTTCCGATCTCCTCCAGTATTCTTGAATGTCCGTAGTTGATCGGCTTCCAGAGATTTGACTCCCTGAGCCTTACGGCTCCATTTGCTGCTTGGCCTTTAACGTACAGCTCAAGTGGTTGTAGGTTCAAGATTGCCTCCAATGCAGCTTGTGCTGTATTATTCCTCACTCCTGTGATACCCAGGGCTGCAAGCCTTTGTACCTTGGTGAGGCTCTTTTTGTTTACCTCCTTGTTCATGGCTTCCCACCAGACTAATGCTCCGTATGTAATGATCGGTCTTATTACCGCAGTGTACATCCAATGTATGATTTGCGGCATCAGGCCCCATTTCCTTCCAAACATTTTCCTACACGCATAGTAGGCAATCATTCCTTTCCTCATCCTTTCCTCCACGTTCCTTTTCCATGAGAGTTTGGAGTCTAGGATAATTTCGAGGTATTTAATTTCTTTTGAAAGTGTAAGTGCCTTCCCCTCCAGCTTTGGTGGTGTAAAATTGGGTATTTTATACTTTCTTGTGAATAGGATGAGCTCGGTCTTGCTCAGGTTTACCCCTAGACCATTCTCTCCTGCCCACTTTGATAGTTCTTTTAGCGCAGATTCCATAATCTCACTGATTGTAGACAAGTATTTGCCTGTGATCAGTATGACTACGTCATCTGCATATGCTATCATTTTGATCCCTTTCTCTTTAAAGATTGTCAGGATCTTGTTTATCACGATCAACCACAATAGCGGTGATATCACTCCTCCTTGCGGTGTGCCTCTTGTTGCCTTCTTGCTAGTGGAGCTGTTGCCTATTTCCGAGGTAATAACTCTGCTTTCCAGCATCCTTATCACCCACTCCGTGACCATGTGCTCTACACCTAATGTTTCTAAAGCCTCTTTTATAGATTCAGTTTTGACGTTGTTGAAAGCCCCCTCTATGTCAAGGAATGCAGCCAAAGTGTATTCCTTGTCTTTGAGGGATTTTTCAATTGTTCCGACAACCACGTGTAGTGCGTTTTCGACCGATTTGCCTCTTAGATAGGCATGTTGCATTTTGCACAGATTTTCTATGTTTGTGGTCTCTTTTATATGCATGTCTATCAGTCTCTCTAGTGTCTTCAGTAGAAACGATGATAAACTAATAGGCCTAAAATCTTTTGGCGTAGTGTGACTCGGTTTACCAGCCTTAGTTATAAACGCCACCCTTACCTCTCTCCATCTTCTCGGTATGTAGCCTAAAGCAAGACATTCCACGAAGATTCTCTTTAGCATCCCAATAATGCTGTTCAGAGATTTTTGTAGCATAATGGGTAGTATCCCATCCGGGCCCGCAGATTTGTATGGGTCAAAGTAATGCACCGCCCATAATACTCTCTCCTCTGTGACGATCATTTTCGCCCTCGTTTCTCTCTCCGCAGGGGTCATCAAATCCCCCCGTCTGTGGAAATCATCCTTTCTTACATCATTGTAATCAATGTTCTCGCACCCAGGAAAGTGGGTGTTCATAAGAAGTTCCAGGGTCTCGTTGTTGGACTCAGTCCACGAGCCATCCGGTTTCATGATGTTACTTGGGATCGCTGGATCCTTTGATAACACCTTTCTGAACCTTGCGGCCTCGCTAGTATCCATAAGGGATTCGCTGAACTTCTTAAACGATTCCCACTTTGCTTCTCTTATCTTATACTTAAACTCATTAAAGCTGGTCTTATATATATCCCAGCTCTCTTTTGTCTTATCCCTTTTTGCATTATTGTAGAGCTTCCTTGTTTCCGTCCTTAGTTGCCTAAGCTCGCCATTCCACCAGGGTTTGGTGGCTTTGCGTGAGCGGCTAACAGGGCAGGATTTTTTGAAAGCCCTTATTAGCGCAACTTCTAGTTCATTAACTAGAGCTTCTATTCCCTCGATAGATGGGTACTTTGACATTTGGAACTCTGGTCCCCCATTCCCGTACCCCTCCACGAGTTCGCTAAACATTTCCCAGTTCGTTCTTTTGGGGTTCCTAAAGGGCTTGCTAGTTGGGGCCGCGCGGTTTATTCTAAATAAAACTCTCCTATGATCCGAGAAGGATCGTTTTAAGGAGACCCTCCAGTCCTCAACTATCAACCCCTTCTCGCCTGTGGTCAAGGTCAGATCTATCACCTCTTCCCTAACCTTGTTCACAAACGTCGGCATATTGCCTCTATTGCAAACAGTCAGGTTATTTGTAAGAATAAAATCCATTATTGACTCACCTCTCTCATTTATATCCTTGCTTCCCCATTGGATGTGGTGTCCATTGGCATCGCATCCTATCACCAGTTGTCTGCCCTGCTTCCTGGCTACCAATACCAGGTTTTGGACGGCCTCTGGTGGTGGTTCAGCCTCATCATATGGCATGTATGCAGAAGCCAGAAGAAGCTTCATGTTCCCCTGGCTCTCGCAGGTCGCCACGGTCAGGTCATTTGTGCTATATTGTGTTAGTAGTGTGAGTTTTAGGGATCTCTTTGCCACTATACATGCTCTTTTCTTACCTGCAGTCTGAGAATGTAGCAGGGTATACTCCTTGGTCCTTAGTTCTCGAACCCTGTCCTTTGCAAGCCAGGGCTCTTGGACCAGGGCCACATCCACATTCTTTTCAGTCATGAACAGCATCAAGTCCTCCGTGGCCGCCTCGCAGTGATTCAGATTAATCTGAACCACCTGAAGCCCTGGCCGTTGCGCTGCTCTTGTCATTTGGAAGCCTCGCTTTCAGCGTACCTAAGCCGAATTTGATGCTTCCTTTTGACTTCCTAAGAGTGTCCATAGACTCGTCATCAATCGTGAAGACGAAGTCCTTTCCTTTGCCATTTTGACTCTTGGCCGATGAGATAATCCTCCAGCTTTGAGTCTTCAGGCCTTTATTCTGTTTGCCCAAAATCTTCACCACGGTATCGTCTCCTTCCGGAACCGGAGGTGGGATCCATAGTGAGATTTTCTTCCTCAGCGGTAGTTGTGACATCTAGATGACCTCGAGTTGGGCCCCCTGCCAGAGCTCGCCGCAGCTGCCGATGACTTGCGTTAGAAAGTCGCGTGACTTTCTGTTGCTGCATCCAACAACTTTGACGCCCTTCTGCCAGCCGGCCCCGTCGAAGTCAACCTCCCCGCAACTATCTCCATCCAGCTCGGCTATGGCCAGCAGAACCCTCGTTTCCACCTCCATCCACCTTTCGGCCGTCATCCTGCCATCCGGATCAGAACGATCTATGATGGCAATCCGACAGTCCTCGGGCGAATCGAAGCTTATCGAGGGCTTGACCCTTTTTGCTTCGCTTTCCTCTCCGTCGCCCGATCGCACCCTCTTTACCGTTTTCCTTTCGGAAGGTGGCAAATTGGGTTTGTCCGGCTTTGGAGATTCCACCGTAGCGTTGGCCCTCTGTAGCTTTTTTGCCGGCTTAGTCCTTGCTACCTCTCTTTCTTCGGTGATTGTCTCCAGTTTTTGTTGCTGTTGTTCGGCTTCAAATTTGGAGACCTTTTTCTTGTTTAGTTTGATGAGGTCCCTGTCCCTGGTGGTCAGTTCCTCATCCTTCTTGTTATCCATCTTTTTTAGAAATGACAGGGCATTTCTGTAGGCTTTCCTAGCCTTTTGAGCTGCCGTCATCTCTTTCTTTTTGGATCTTGCTTCCTCCTGGCAAGCTATGTCGGCCTCTGAGTCAAGAAGATCCCTCTCGACGTCGGAGTCCATACAGTCAACACTGCCACCCTTAAGCGATTGCTCGTCATCGGTCGCCCTGTCGATCTGTACTTTCTCCAGCCGGGAAGAGATGCTCCTCGGACTCGCCCCGCCCGCAGGAGTAGCAATCACCATTTTTCCACTTGATGCTTGTAGAGTGGTTCCGACAGCCAAGTGTTCCACCGTCGGCTCCGAATCGAGTAATATTGAGCTCCCCCCCCAGAATCCGATCGGAGCTCAGCCACTTCCAAGGAAGTGGAAGGATTCCCCATTTCTGGGTTACCTCCTGGGGTATATCTATTTATATCACTCTCTTCCATTGTGGTTTCGGGTTTTTTGATTCCCTTGTCCGCGATCGCTTATTCCGCTCAGAGACAAGTCTCTGATTGTTATTCACGACTGTCCAGAGAGACCTCCCTGGACGTTCCACTATCCGCAACCTGTGGACGCGCCCGGTAGCATGGGAAAACTGCCCTTCACTTTTTAAAAGTGTCCCGGGTGAATTCAAATTAATTAATGCAGATTTATATTTGTCCATATCTGTTTGTTAATGATTAATTAATTTGGATTTAAAAGCTAGAACTATTTGCAGTTTTGTCAGATTTATATCTGTCCATATCTGTTTGTTGTAACATTAATTATTAATGTATCATATTTATTTCCTTCTTATTATGCAAATTTGATATACCTTGCAATAAAGCAACATACACAATACACGCAGTATCTTTAAACTTACATCATTTTTGTACGTATCACATTCAACTGAGAACATAACCAACTAAGTAATATTTCGATATGGCATTTAACAGTTACAGAATCTCGTCGGATTAATTTGCTGGGACATTTATAATGTCTTCGGTCCAGCGTGCGTTTTCTCGCAAGTTAAGCAAACAGCATGTTGCCGATGTGAGGCGACAAATTGCCACTTCTACTTCCTATTATTGTGTATTCTTTCTATTCTTGTTGAGCAGTGTATCAGGATTTTTTTCTACTGTATGCAGTCTTCTTTGAAAAACTGGCATATAAAGAGATTGCCAATAATCTTGGAGTAAATTAATATTTAATTTCTTATATGCAGATGTCCCTGTACGAGGTATTAGAACCACTTGATTACGAGGAATTCTTGGGACAGCATCAGTCAGTGCTGGACCGCGATCCTTTAAAACCAATACTAGATTTTCCACCGAGAGACGTCAAATTGAGAGTCATAAAGAGGAAGATTCGAACAGAGGAGCCAGTAGTATCGCACAAATCAATGTAAAAATATAGTCGAAACGCTATTACAATACAGTTATTTAAAACTGGGCATCCATTCTTCATTTTGATCATTTGGCTTTCAGTGATACCGTGTCGCCTTATGTGAAAAGATGCATTGAGAGTTTTCTTCAGACTGGGTCGTAATATATCGTAAATACAAAGATAGAATCTCATCTATCGCCAGAGACAGATTGCTTCATGATACACCTAGACAAGATTTCGAGGTATCTAGTGCTGGAGATAAAATTATTGTATTTGTGATAAGCAGGAAGTGAAAGCGATTTATCTTAATTAGGTAGATCAAGAAGATGCAAATGGCTGTGTATCACCGAACGAGAAAAAATTTCAGGGTGAGATCTATTTCCAATTAGATCCAATGCTGTTAACATTACTTTTTAATCTCACGATACGCTAGAACGGAAAAGATAGCAGAACAGATCTCTCGTTTTTACTCTCCCGTTATGTTTACGCCACATGTCGCGCTAATTTCTGTGGAAGTAGCGTTATCACGCTGTTATTTATTATGTAATAGGTGCATCATTGTTCACACACACTCACACACACACATTACACCACCACACGCAACAGCAGGACAATGATATTATTATATTGATAATTGCGAAGGGAAGAACTAGTTATATATACGCTCTAGCTAGATCATAGCCGTGATTGATTTTAGACTGGACTACGAAATATTGATAATACGATAATATGTATGTTTCCACGAGTAAAAAAAAGATTACATGATAGGCCGCTCGCAATCACTCGCAATACGAATAATAGCAATGTAAATGAATAGTGTGATGAGAGGAAAAGGGAGAAGAAAAAAAAGGAGGAAAAAATGTAATCGGCGAGCGTGGGCCTTCGTCGAGCACTGCTAAGATTTTTAACTTTTACAAGGAGACTCGAGT
This sequence comes from Temnothorax curvispinosus, assembly GCF_003070985.1. Lineage (NCBI taxonomy): Eukaryota > Metazoa > Arthropoda > Insecta > Hymenoptera > Formicidae > Temnothorax > Temnothorax curvispinosus. Next base: position 41,417 of record NW_020220046.1, on the reverse strand, counting down.
ATGAGAGAGAGTGTGTGTGTGTGTGTGTGTGCGCGCGCGCGCGCGCGTGTGTGCGTGTATATGCAATTGGTATTTAGTACAATTTTCTGAACCTGCGAGGCCGGCGGGAGATACATAATGTGTATGTTTCAGTGATCACATTTTTCTACATATATTATTATTATTATTATTGGAATAATAAAAGATTAGTACCGGATCGACGCAGTCGATTACTATATACGATCTTTATTACTATACATCCAGTTTTCGTAGACGTTCCCTCTTCATCGTACCCGAGAGGGTAAAAAAAAGAGAAAGACAATTATCAACGTATGTGTCTCTGACTTTACTGATTTATTATTATAAACGACAAGGTACAATAATACATTATAGTACTATTACGTTACTGCGCAGTTAGTTAGAGACGATAGAAATCAATTATGTATGTATATGTATATAAAATTTATATATAAATGACAAATTTTATTTATAAATAAATTATATAAATATATATATAATTTAACCGACGTAAAGTGTAAATAAATATTAAATTGTGTGTAAAAACTTAAAAATGAACGTAAGTGTCCTAGACATTGTGCAGTAAAGTTTGACGATGTGCGAAGAAAGTCACGTTCCTTGTTCGTGAACACGTGTAGCCAAATTAATTAGATATTAACAATATCGCAGGGAGAGAATTGATATACATTTTTGGACTTTTCGGCAGTATCAAGATTTTTCGTTTCATAAACACCAGAGTTACAAGCGTATCGGTAACAATAGCTTGTCCGCTGCAAATTTTTCGATTTTTGAATTGCAAAGTAATATCCGAATCGAGGCTTCTGTCTTCCCAAGAGAAGAATCCCGGCGATTTCTCGGTTCCGACATTTTAAGGAGACATTAACAGAAGCCTTAAATCCGTTATAACGGAAATAAAATAACTTTTTACACGCAAGGAACCGTACTTTTTGATAACAATCTTCCTTGCATAATTCTGCGATTGTCTCATGTTTTATTAAAGTGAGGCATTTTCTCACGCTAATTACACAATAAAATAAACAAAGAGAATTATCGGCTACAGAACGATCCTCACACTGCACGTAGCACACGAACGCTTCCGTTTAGCGTATATAAAATTATATATATATATATATATATATATATAAACTCTCGAAAAGTTTAAATTCTTTCTCCTCCGTTCTTTAAAGTTTTTGGTTATTGCGTCACAGCAGAGTAAATACCAAAAAGAAAAATGGTAATTCCTACGTTGAAATAGGTAGATTAGACTATGCTAAATCACGACGCTGCGTTACACGACGGAATTGAAATCCCCACCGGGTTTTGGGACCGAACTTCCAAATATATTATATTTCCGAATACTTACAAAAGCGCGAGATTTATTCTTATAATGTGTGATCTCTACTTTATTTTTTCCTAACGTAACGTATTAGTCTTTCACAATTAATCTTTTTCCCGTCGAGACCGCGAGAAACGCCTTCTCGATCCGATTAGGCGAGTAGCAAAAAATCGTTATAAATAATTTCGCTTATAAAAGCTGACTCCTCTCTTCTCGAATGCACAATCTTAATTCCTCAGTCTAATCTATTTAATCAATCGATTTCAAACTTTTTAAAGCTTCCTTCAATTCCAAACAAATTCGTTGTTGTCTTTGCCTTGCCCAGTCGTAGCACCTCATTAACGCGATGATTTTCTTCCTCTTGGGACCAAACAACGTAATCTACCAATTTTCTGACTTGTTTATCATATAACTCCTGTAGAGAACCGGCTTGATCGCCTGATTTATTCGCCAAATGGCTCTACTATCTACAACAAGAATGATCGTACAATTTTATTCGATATGCACCTTGGGATAAAGATCTAGAAAATTACGATATGTTAAATCGGGCGAAACAACTTCGTCTGTAAACTCGAGACTATCTCCTTAACCGGTCAATTCTTTCCAACCGGATATGGAACTAATCTTCTAAGGTCGGGATCAAGACACCTCGGTAGTTCTTCGAGTCTGGGACTGAGATCCAATTTCAAATCCCCGGTAAGCATTTTAATCGTTTCAAGTTGGAACCAGGTCTTCGTAGTTCAACCAAAAGCTTATAAAAATCTTCATCGCGAAGTCGTTCGCTTTCCTGCTTGAAGAAGCTCGAGACTGTTAAAATAATGGGCCTATAAGAATATCAAGATGTTAGTTAAGCCTTTCAATAGGAAAATGCAGCATTATACAAACCTAAAGCTATCGAGGCAATTGGCAAAATCGTCCGGCGACCAACTACGTCTTTTATCCAAACTCCGTCTTTCTAGCGAACCACGTCGCGTCGGCGGTTCCACTTTCTTTCGCCACTGTTCCAGACCGCCCGACTTTCTGTCTAAAAATCCAGCAGTGCTATCCGTATCACCACCGCATCCGATTACACCAGACAGATAAATTGCAGTCCACGCGAGAGGCATTCTATAACGACCCAGGCATTCGCACGCAGCAGCTGTAGCAGCTACCTATACGGAAATGAATAAGACAATAATATGAGAAATTGCCATTTTGAATGCATCAGTATTTTATTTTAACATTTTATTACCTTATCTTTATTTTTATCTTTGCGTAAATATGGTTCGGCACACTCCGATATATCGCCCTGCAATACTTTCTCGAGCCGTACGACAAGAAACAAATCGGGACTGGGTTTATTGATGCTCAAAACGCATTTTCTAGTTAAGGTATTTACATCGCTATAAGCGATGTGTCCTCCAAGCATTCTTTTCAATCTTTCTGAATTCATGTCGACATAGAAATTTTCGGACACCTGAAATATAACAATTTGTAATTAGCATTATGCATTTTTGAAGTTGTAATTTCAATGATAAAAAATATACCTTTTTCTTTTCTCTGACATCGTATAATGCAAGACTCGCGAATATTGGCTCCACCTCTAGTTGTAACTTTAATTGCAGACATTTTACGAGAATTTTATGAGCAAACTGTAGGTTAGGTTGCTGATTTCTTGCCAGTCTTGCCACTCGTCGTCAGGAGAAGTATGTGCACTTTATCGCACTATAGTGCAGACATTAAAACGAAATATTGACCTTTAATTAATTTTTATTAAAATACAGTTGTTTTCTAAATAATAAAAATTATATCGACACTTTATCCAAATAATTCTGGAGCAATTGGATTAAAAAACAATATTTTTTAGAAACTTTCTGCTAATTATACGCTTAATTGATTTTAATTAATTGTGATTATTGTATGGTTTTCCAAACTCTGAAAAGTTTTTTCCAAATATTTCCAAATGATTTCCAAACGATTGGGTTAGTTAATTTTCAATAATTTTTAATTTATTTGCTAAATATACGTCAGTGTTCCTTTTCTCGTTTTCCTTTTGCGTTCCATACCCATGCCCAGCTTCGTCTTCGTCTTCATAGCCGCCCATACGGCCGCCGCGGCAAGTCTCTCACCGGCCGTGGAATCCCTCGCGGTGACGCGCTCGCGCGCCCTCTCGGCGAGCCGTCGATCGGCGACGTGTCGCTCGGCGAGCTCGCCGCTTCGCAAATACGCGACGTCGTGCTCTCGACACGCCGCGTCCAACGGATTGAATCCGACGTATCATCTCTCCTCCGTACACCGTCTCGTAATAAAGATAATACTCGAGCGGCAGGCAACGCGTATAATCGCTCGCCCAACGGAGTTTGCCACCGTCGTCTCTATCCACTCTCGCTCGCGATTAGTTCGCGCTCCGATTTCTCTTTGCAGATGATGGGTAGCCAGATTCCATCGCGCGTCTTCCTTCACCACCGACGCGCACGCGTTTGACGACAACGGTGCTTCGACTCTCGCCGATTCGTCGTCCGAATCGGACGAAAACTTAGGCATGGGCTCGCGACAGCGCAGTTTGTCGTCCGATTCCTCGGACGATGGATAACGGCGATCGTTCATTCGCGAGTACGTATCGCTAATGCTACATTTGCACCGCTAACGCGTCTATATCAAAATAAAAATCTCCATCTTCAGTCCGCCACATTAATGTTTCAGCGTTATCATAAGTATCGAGAAACCTCCGCTGAGATCAAAGATCGGCGATTCCGATTTCACGACGAATCAGATATCTCGTTAAGTCGACGCGTCGCGGATGCCTATTTCTCACGAACGGATCCCCATTTCTTACGAGCGGTTTGCTGATTTTCACGATCGGTTTCCTGATTTCAGGATCGAACGTTGGTTTGCAAAGTTCTGCGTACTCGTCGCTCATATTACGTTAAGAGAGAAAAATACATTAACTTATACTATTCCAATGCGTTTAATAACTGCGATCGTTCAATCGCGAATACGCATCGCTAATGCTACACTTCCGCCGCTAAGGGCGTATCTTGTCAAAATCAAAGATTGGTATATTCCCGTACTTGTCCCGCCAAATTAATATTTCACCATATACATAAATATCGAGAAACTTCCGCTGCGATCGGAGATCGGCGATTCCGATTTCGCGAC